>NW_026607279.1:0-276890 GCF_029890125.1 Rhinichthys klamathensis goyatoka | reverse complement strand
CTTACAATAGTTATACAGTGTTATAAGTTTATTTGATAGTAGGCCTATAACTTAAAGTTAAACAGAAATTAGAGAAGATTTATGCCTCTATGGTTAACTTTAGTGAGTTAAATACATTCAGAAAGTGACTTAAAATTGACAATCCTGGTGTGATAATGTGAAAAAAGTGTAGCTACTGTTAAAAAGTAATACAATCACAGAGGGTTGTTTTGACACATTTTATTTGTTTTTTGTTTTCATTTACCTTGTCAAATTCATATTCTTGATCTATTTCATTTGATTTAAATACAAAGTTTCACTTTCATTGACATTTAATACAATTTTTTTATTGGTTTAAACGTTTATTTGTGAGTGTGTGGGTGATTTTTGCAGTTTAAAAGTAATATAGAAGCAACATGCTCTATAAGTAAATAGACTGCTTGCATAAAGTGATTCCTTGGAGGATAATCTATATTAGAAGACAGGGTTAAAAGATCATTTAGGAATAAAAGAACTCAGGTCCCTATCAGAAAACTCTGGCCTAGTGTAAATGGTTGGTGGATAGGGGTTACATAATGGAGGCACCGCTGGGATCTCCTGTCTTCTAAACAAAAGGTAAAAGAAAAATGTCGGAGAACGACCTTTCAAGGGAACTTTGCAGCTGGTCTGCAGATGAGAAAATTGATCCCCAACATGCTATTTTGCTTGTTGGTGTGCCAGCTGACACCGACGTTGCGTTTATCGAAGACACGGTGCAAACGGTCAAAGTCTTTGGTCGAGTACGGGCTCGTGCAACCAAAGATGGCACAGTTCCTGGGACACTTTTGGTATTGTGTGAGTGCAGAGAGAAAATATGCCCCGCTCAGGTGCCGTCTGAAGTGTTGCCATCCTCTGGAGAGACCTGGGAAATTGTGGTGATAAAAGATGAGGATCCTAATATGAATGCTTTTTCTGACCGATTGGCTCAGTTCTTAAATAGGGAGGGCAAAAGCGTGACTGACCTTCAAAGCCTGATAAACCCCTTGGTTTCAAATGTTACATCACCTGAGACGATCATTCGTGCCATTGGGGAGTTATTGGAGAAAACTAAGCCTACTAGCGATGGTCAAGCTTACCGTCGCTTACGCATATTTTCTGGTCTCGAGCCTACCCCAGTAGGTGAAGAGAATAGTGAGAATTGGCTTGAGCAAGCTAGATTGATGATTTCTGAGTCAGATTGCTCCGCCAAGGAGAAGCACAAACGTATTGTGGAAAGCCTTAAAGGGCCAGCCTTAGAGGTGATAAAGGCGGTAAGAGCCAACAACACAGATGCTACAGCACTTGAGTATATTGAGGCTTTGGAGAGTGCTTTTAGTACCTCAGAGTCGGGTGAGGACTTATATTTTGCTTTCCGTTTGCTTAGACAAGAGCCTGGGGAGGCCTTGTCTAATTTTCTTCGTAGACAAGAAAGATCGCTAACGTTAGTGATCAAAAGGGGGGGGGTTAACTCCTCAAAGAGCTGATCGTGCCCGTGTAGAACAGTTGTTAAGGGGTGCGATTGAATCAGATTTGATGCTTTTGAAATTGCGGCTGCATGAACGGAAAGAAAATCCCCCCACGTTTCTTAAACTTCTCAATGAGATTCGAGAAGAAGAAGAGAACGAAACGGCTAGACGTAAGCTTGGGGTCACTGTGAAAGATAAGACAGTAAAAGACAGAGTGAGAGGCTCACTGTCAAATCGAGACAACTTCAAAGTAGATGCTAAAGAGTTAAGACTACAACTGGGCAGCACAAGTCTGTCACGGACCTCAGAGAGGGATGATGATAAAAGCAAAACTGAGGTAAGGCCCTCAGACAACCCGTTAAATGCAGAGGTTCTAGCCCTAAAAGCTCAAGTAGAACAACTACAGAAACAATTGTCTGTGCTTAGTGTAGGGGCAAGTAGTCAGAATACTCCAGAGTTCCTTGTAAGCCGTGGTTCCGTTGCTCCAATAAGATCAGCAGGGAAAAGCAGTGACGGGTTTTTCTGTTACAATTGTGGAGGAGATGGCCACATCGCCAGCAAATGTGAACATGCTGCAAATTCTGCTTTAGTTATTCAGAAACTGCTACAATTACTTCGCAAATCTAAAGAGAAAAAACCCGCTTCAGGACAGAGAGATACTGATGTAGGGAAGAGTGATTGTTTCTCCAAGAAAAGCCTAATTGAGGTTCCTGAGCCTAGTCTTGTACCAGCTGGTTTAGTAGGGCCATCATCCACAGTCGAGGTCAAGGTTAATGGACAGCCTTGTGTAGCTTTGTTAGATAGTGGGTCACAGGTGACCATTGTCTTTGAGAAGTGGTACTTGCGTCATCTACCCCAAGTACCCTTAAATCACTTTGATGGTTTAGCTATCTGGGGTTTGAGTTCATCCAGCTATCCTTACCGAGGGTATATTGTGGTAGACATGGAATTCCCACAGGCTCTGATGGGCTCATCTGAGGTAATTTCAGTACTTGCATTGGTGTGTCCGGATCCAGTCGGGCCTGAACAAACGCCAGTGATTGTGGGGACCAATGCCAGCTTTTTCCGAAGATTAGTTGACATTTGTACTGGGAGCTCAGGGTCCAAGACCTCTCAAGTCATGAGGATACAGTCTCAGTGGATAACAGATAGGTTAGTCCCTTCACGTAACATTTCTGCTCCCGAAGAAAAGCCTGTGGGTGAGGTGAAGTGGGCGGGTGATAGCCCTCTCACACTCCCTCCTCAGACAGAGACATGTGTGGTGGGTCACATGGACTGTCAGTCTCCTTTGGAGAAAGATATTTACCTGGTAGAGGGTCCTGAGGAGGATGTTCTTCCTGCTGGAGTGTTAGTTCCTCCTGTGGTTGTTCCCTTTTCAGCTATGGAGGCAAACCAACTCAGAGTCTTGGTGCGCAATGACACTTTTAAGGAAAAGTCTATACCAAATGGGACGGTGTTAGCCAGAGTTTATGCTACAGACACAGTGAGAGACGCACGGGAGGAAACAAAGGGCCATCAAATACTTGATCCGGAATTGTTTGATTTTGGTAACTCCTCTGTGCCTCAGACATGGAAAGATCGACTCAGACAGAAATTATCAGAAAGAGTGAATGTGTTTTCCCTTTCGGATATTGATGTAGGGTTAGCGCAAGGAGTCAAACACAATATTCGGCTGAGGGACGACACCCCTTTCCGTGAGCGGTCCCGACGTATCGCCCCTGCGGATGTTGAAGATGTTCGTCGTCATTTAAAAAATCTGTTGACCGCCGGAATTATTAAAGAGTCGCGGAGCCCATATGCATCCCCGATCGTCATTGCTCGGAAGAAGAATGGGGATGTGAGAATGTGTGTGGACTACCGCACTCTAAATAGTCGCACCATACCCGACCAGTATACAACACCCAGGATAGATGACGCATTGGACTGCCTAGCTGGTAGCCAATGGTTTTCTGTCCTGGACCTCCGAAGCGGATATTATCAGATAGAGATGGCCGAGGAGGATAAAGAGAAAACCGCATTCATCTGCCCTTTGGGGTTTTTCCAATTTGAACGCATGCCCCAAGGAATAACTGGAGCCCCAGCCACATTCCAACGGCTGATGGAGAGGACCGTTGGGGACATGCACCTCCTCGAAGCCATCGTCTATCTTGATGATATCATCGTCTTTGGACGAACTTTAGAGCAACATGAAGAGCGTCTTCTCAAAGTTCTCGATCGGTTAGAAGAATGCGGTCTAAAAGTCTCTATTGACAAATGTCAATTTTGCCAGCCTGAGGTTAAATACGTTGGTCATATGGTGTCGGCAGAGGGTATTGCGGCCGACCCTGCAAAAATTGAGGCAGTAGCAAAATGGAAGCAGCCATATGATCTGAAATCGCTGCGGTCCTTTCTGGGCTTTTGCGGTTATTACCGCCGGTTCATAAAGGGTTACTCCTCTGTAGTCCGACCACTCACTGACTTAACGAAAGGTTTTCCACCTGCCGGTAAAGGGAAAATAAAGCCTAAGACCGCTGGTACTCAGGGGTACTTCAAAGAGTCAGAACCCTTTGGAGATCGCTGGACTCCCGAATGTACTGAGGCGTTTAGGGAAATTATTTACCGATTGACTCATGCACCAGTTTTGGCTTTTGCAGATCCGTCCAGGCCCTACATCTTGCATGTAGATGCAAGTATGAATGGTCTTGGAGCGGTCCTTAATCAAGAATACCCGGACGGGTTGCGCCCAGTCGCGTACGCCAGCCGTAAGTTGAGTGAAACGGAACAGCGCTACACCATCCATCAGCTTGAATTCCTTGCCCTTAAATGGGCTGTGGTCGATAAGTTTCATGATTATTTATATGGGGCAAGGTTTACCGTCCGTACCGACAACAATCCTCTCACTTACGTGCTGAGCAGTGCTAAACTGAACGCCACCGGACACCGTTGGTTGGCCAACCTCGCCACTTATGAGTTTACCATTCAGTATAAGCCAGGTCGCATTAATACGGATGCTGATCTGTTGTCCCGCTATCCGCACGATGACCCAGCTCCCATTAAGTGGACTGAGATCTCGCCATCTGGTGTCAAAGCTGTATGCAAACTCGCTCAAGTTGATGTTCCTTTCAGTACTCCTCACAGGTTTGCCGATCAGTTAGGGGTTCATCCGGATGGTCTCCCGGCGGCATTCATTTGTCCTGTACAGTTAGGTGGTGAGTCTTTGGAACTTTTATCCTTGGATGACTTAAAGGAGGCTCAGGATACTGACTCTGTAATTGGAGTTGTGAAGAGGGAACTAGACACCGGTAATGTAATGCCTACTGTGAAAGGAGATAACCCAGCTGTTACCCTACTTCAGCGACAGAGACAAAAATTACGCCTTTTGGATGATGTTTTGTATCGCGTAACGCAGACAGATAAGGGTGAGGAACGTACACAGTTAGTCTTGCCTGAAGTGTATCGCCTGACAGTTCTAAGGTCTCTTCATGATGAGTCAGGGCATTTAGGTATTGACAAGACCAAAGAATTGATTACAGACAGATTTTACTGGCCAAAAATGGGTAGCGACATCGAGTCTTACGTGAAAAACTGTGGTAGATGCATTGCTCGCAAGACTATCCCACAGAAGGCTGCCCCGTTAAATCAGATAACCAGTAGCGGGCCCCTTGATTTAATTTGTATAGACTTTTTATCCCTAGAGCCTGACAGCAAGGGATTTGCAAACGTGTTGGTAATTACCGATCATTATACCCGTTATGCTCAGGCGTATCCCACTAGGGATCAAAAAGCGACAACTGTGGCAAAGGTCCTGTTTGAGAAGTTTTTCGTCCACTATGGTCTACCTGCACGGGTACACTCTGACCAGGGGCGAGATTTTGAGTGCCAACTGATCCAGGAGTTTCTCCGAATGCTAGGCATCCGAAAATCCAGGACCACGCCCTACCATCCACAGGGTGACCCACAGCCGGAGCGTTTCAACAGGACGCTTTTGTCAATGCTGGGCACTCTGGAGTCAGCAAAGAGACAACGGTGGAGCCAATATGTTCCCTCACTGGTACATGCGTACAATTGCACTTTCAATGAGGCAACGGGATACTCGCCCTATTTTTTGTTATTTGGGCGAGAGGCTAGATTGCCCATTGATGTTTGTTTTGGACTTTTTCCCCATGGGAAGGAAAATACTACCCACACGCAGTATGTTCAAAAGTTGAAAGCTGATCTGCAGGAGGCCTACGAACTTGCTTCTGCTGCAGCATTGAAAAATCACCAGAAAAACAAAACTTACAATGATCGTAGAGTCCGACACCAGGTCTTAGTCAAAGGAGACAGAGTGTTGGTTAGAAATTTGGGACTCAAAGGGAAACACAAACTTCAAGATAAGTGGTGTTCCGTTCCGCACCTTGTAGTGGAACAATTGCCCAATTTGCCCGTATATCGTGTGAAACCTGAAAATGGATTTGGGCGAGAAAGAACGTTGCACAGAGATCATTTGCTCCCAATCGGAGAGTTTGTTCGGTTTGCTAACTCTGTTGAGAAAGAAAAAGTCTCTCGTAAACCGGTGACAAGGGCTGAACGAGCAAGGAGAGAATCCACAAAAGCATCAAGAACAGAGGCTGCTCAGTTACCTCGTGTTTCTGTAGATTTTTCAGTCAGCTCATCTAGTTCTGAGGATGAAATGTATTATGGTGAGTCAGAAATTTGCCAAGAGTTACTGGATTCCTTCAGAAAAGAGCCGAAACATGGTGATAAAAAGCCGGTAGTGGTGGCGGAAGATATTTTGTCTGTCAGTGAGCCGAGTGATGTAGAAGAACCACCTGTTGTAACTGATGAAATGGTGGGGAACGATGCTGAGTCTTCCGTGGCTGAAGAAGTGGAGTCGGAGTCTGAAGGGGGAGACAATCCCGTTTCAAATGACTCTGGTAAAGCTGAAGAAAGTAGGCATACTTATAGACTTAGACGCAGGATAGAACCCGTCATTCGACTTAGTTATGATGAGCCAGGAGTACCTACAAACCAGCCTATTACCTTAGTACATCGTGGGCTTGTCATTCGGATAAGTTACGAAACCCGAGATGTTAATTCCTTTGACACGGGTTGTAAATGTGTACCTGTCCCCTCTCAATATAAATGAGCATACGTTTTAAGTTTGGTCTTATGGGGGCATGAAGACCATTTGAAGGGGGAGAGTGTAACCCTGATGTATGTATTTGTCATTTTTCTATATTTACTGAGGGTGAAAGGATGATAAAATGTTTATTTTATTTTTTTGTAATTTGAAATGTTTAATGTTTAATATGTATTGTTTTTTTTCATTTCTATATTAGAGTTTGGTTGTGGGGTACATGCGGAAAACGTGTCTAACATCATTTTGGGTTGTGAATTGATGTGCATTGGTCGATTAAGAGACTGACAAGTTGGTGAGCCAATGAGATTGGGGGAGAGAAAAAAACGAGAGAGAGAAAGTTTGAGGGAGAACAGACATGATTTGAGTGATGCTTTGAGTGTTTGAAAAACGCGAATCTTTCTTGTAATGAGAAGTACTGCTCGTATTTCTTCGCTAAGGAAGTGGATCGTCATGACATCGGACTGTTTCATGTAAGTTGGCAGACGCTGTATGTTTGGCTCGGCCAGAGTTGAACGCTGTGCATGTGAATGTTCTCTGGACTGAAACTGGTGGTGTTATCTGCTTAAACCGAGCGGAGATTCAGGATAAATGTGCAGACTTTCGTTTCCGGGATGAAAAGGACTGCGAGCATTGTTAAGTAACTTTGAGAATTCAACGCGCAAACGACCACCGCATCTGTTGTGCACGGAGATTGCGACACGGGACTAAGGACCGTTTGAATGTGACGAATGTGTTTCAACGCACACTAATAACCAGATTGAGGTAACCCTAACCAATATTTTTGTTTGCTCTTTTGAGTGAAGGGGCCAGTTTCGTTTTCTCGGCCACTACACACTCAAGCTTCGAATCAGGCCTGCAACGGGGTGGGATGTGTATAAACATTTGAGTGCACTAATGATTCTGTGACTGTTTTTTCCCTTTTCGGTTTGAGTGTATATTTGCATATTTGAAAAGCTTAAAGGTTTAGTAAAGCTTACAATAGTTATACAGTGTTATAAGTTTATTTGATAGTAGGCCTATAACTTAAAGTTAAACAGAAATTAGAGAAGATTTATGCCTATATGGTTAACTTTAGTGAGTTAAATACATTCAGAAAGTGACTTAAAATTGACAATCCTGGTGTGATAATGTGAAAAAAGTGTTTAGCTACTGTTAAAAAGTAATACAATCACAGAGGGTTGTTTTGACACATTTTATTTGTTTTTTGTTTTCATTTACCTTGTCAAATTCATATTCTTGATCTATTTCATTTGATTTAAATACAAAGTTTCACTTTCATTGACATTTAATACAATTTTTTTATTGGTTTAAACGTTTATTTGTGAGTGTGTGGGTGATATTTGCAGTTTAAAAGTAATATAGAAGCAACATGCTCTATAAGTAAATAGACTGCTTGCATAAAGTGATTCCTTGGAGGATAATCTATATTAGAAGACAGGGTTAAAAGATCATTTAGGAATAAAAGAACTCAGGTCCCTATCAGAAAACTCTGGCCTAGTGTAAATGGTTGGTGGATAGGGGTTACACATACATACCGAAGCACTGCTACTTGGGCGGAGTGATAACCGCAGCACCTGAGACACGCTCTCAGCTCCTCACCACGGCGCGTCTCAAGCCTTGTTTATACTCGACGCGTCCGCAAGAGCGCGAAGTGCGCGCGGCAAAAATGACGTCATTGCGGTGTGGGCGGTCGTGCGCGTTGGGTGCGCAAGACCCCATTTCGCCTGGCGGTGTGCACGGCACTTTTTGTAACATCGCGCGCGGCGCCGCATCCGAAGATGAACGACTTCGAGCCGAATCTGGCCGAGCTGGTATGTCTGTACCACCATTTATGATCCTTCTATACACAGCTAGAGACATTTGCATTGATGGGCGACCATAAAAGCCTCTCATTTTGTGAATAGGAACACATTTACACTAAGAACCCAGTTTGCACTTGTATAAAGTAACTGCTTACATTTACAAAAGCCTACAATAGCAGAAGTAAGCCCTGCTGATGAAATTAAGGTTTAAACACTCTTCAATAAGGCTTCAGTTGTTTACTAGTTTACATGCAGTGAAAGTACAATAAACCTACTGCATTTATTACTCTTTTTATATGAATCAGAAATTAATAAACTACTAATAAATGGCAAACTACTTCTTCACTGCTGATTCCTGGTGGTTTAGAGGAGAATTACTCCGAGTCGCCCCCTGTCGTTTCACAGAATAGCACAACGGCGAGCGCGTCAAGTATAAACCGGTATAAACGCCTCGTCCATTATAGTCTAGATGGGATGTACCCAAAAAGTGAAAGTGAGGAGCATTTGTGGGTACAAGTCGGGAACCGGCCTACTTTACATATTTCAAGGGTGCTGAATCCAAAAAAACTGGTACCCAAGCGAAATTGTGAGTTGGAGAGGTGAGGTGAGAATGGAGAGGTGCGCGCGCAGGCAGCGGAGACTCGCGCTCGTGCGGACGCGTCGAGTAAACAAGGTGCTGCGCGGTTATCACTCCGCCCAAGTAGCAGTGCTTCGCCTTCAGAGAATATAGTTCCCAGTATTTATACGGTTAAAATATGTCTGTGTCTCATGTGACTTTGTTTTTTGTACACTCTGTGACTATACAAATCACAACATGTAAATAGGAAAATGTTTGCGTTATTTTGTCACTTATTTGGATTAGTATGCTAACTGCAACCATTTACATCCAGTCTTTGTGCTAAGCTAGGCTAGCGGTGGATGCGTCAAACAGACTTATAGCACGCACGGAGATGAAAAAGGTATGTATGGACTTATCTAACTCTGGGGGATAAGGTGAATAGGCTAAAGTCCCAAAAAGTCGGAGTGTTCCTTTAATAAACTTATCTGACTGTACAGAAGGTTACATCAATGTTAGCTCAAGTAGAACAAAATTGTACAAAATCTGGTTACCACTTTTTGCAATGTAGGCCCTACTCAATAAATGATAACTTGTGAACCCAAATGTTATAGAAAACCTGCTGCAAGTATGCAACATTAAGTGAACCCAACTGTTACAGGCATAATATAGGCCAAATAAACAGCGGTTTCACTTCAGGATACGATATAAACAAAGCATGCTGCAAAATAAAAAAACTGAACTAAATCTAGACAATTGAAAAATGAAATGCAAACATGCCAAGGTTTATGGTCTTGCAATAGCTACATGGTTTTGTGAGGTTTTGAACTTATTTTTTTTTAACTCACTTTTTTCCTCTTTCTGCAACTTTTTTAGCAAAGTAGGCCCCAACGTGAAAGGCTGATGCTCTGTAGTGGGTCGTCCGTCCGTCCGTCCGACCCGATGTGAGATCCACCAAAGAGGTTGGTTAAAGAGCATATTGCAGGTAAAAAAAAAATCTAAATTAATATATAACCTTGTATGAAAATACCATATGAAAAGTTAATGCAGGATTTAAAATGTTTTAAAACGACATAAGGGCACTAATTTAGTAGATAAAGTGAGCGTTTCTTGGACTGCTCGTAAAAACGGCCTTTTTTTTCAAAATCGCGTCATTTTACGTCACGCTAGGGAGCCTCAGCCTCGGCTCAGTGCAGAGTAGGCTGGTGTTCAGTGAGAGCGGCCGTGAGTCAGTGTGTTTTCGGTAGTTTTTGTATTTTAATTTATCATCGTCATGGTAAATTATTGTTTGTGGAGGTTGCAAAAACTCCGGCCTGTCAGGACATCGAGTCCACAGGTTTCCATAACAAGAAAAGGGACGGTGTTGTTGTATATCTTTCGTGCCTGGTGCGGTTTGTGCAGGTGAAGAGACGGGATTTCTCTTCCGCATCGGCTTCGAGAAACGCGGTCGTGTGTAGCGTTCACTTCAGATCGGAGGATTATCATCCCGGCGATATGATGGAGTTCAACATGGGATGCCGAAGCAAAAATATTGATCGTCTAATACTGTACCAATGGCATGAAATAGTGTGATATAGGTAGTCATGCCCTAAATAGAGGCAACTTGTAATTGAAAAACAAAATTACTCAGGTTGTTTAAATATTCAAATCTTTAATTTTCTATTTATGTTATAACCCAGGTGAAAAATATGTATTAAAAATGTACTTGGGTATTTTTAGTACAATAGAAATATACTCGAGTATAGTTTTTATACATTTAATAGTATAAATCTACCCTAAAAATACGAATGTCTGCTGGCCTGATATACGATGGTAATAATCTGTACAATATTGTGAGCACAGTGTATATCGTTAGCGAACGTGTATATCTATAAGCACGTCTCTCACCAAGACACCTGTCCTGTTCTCCACTGGTTCTCCTCACACCACAACTCATGGTGTCTCTGACCGTTCTGTCTGACATTAGTCCTGGCCTGTCCCTGCTCTCTTGGCAGCATAGCAGGCTCATAATTGTATGGCTGTGGTCCGTCATACGAGTAAGTACTTCCTCAGCGTCCGAAATGTCATTGCGATCCATTGTTTTCCTGTTGTTTGAATCGACCGCTCTCCCGCCCGTTATGTCACGCCCGCCACGCCCATTTTCAGACGCGGAAGTAAAATTTTCTCACAAAAACGACTCCAGAAGCTTCTGTAGCGTATTTATAAGTATATTTTAAAGAAAATCTAGTTCCTACATTATTTTTCTATACATTGACTCGTTGGGTCCTCTAACCTGCAATATGCCCTTTAAAATGAATAGAGAATATAGGCCTATCTCGTGTTTTCCCGTGAGTGCTCGAGCCCCCCGGCGCCTGCAGACTGCTCTGATGTGAACAGACCTGCTACAGACACACAGCAGTGTCACCAAATCCGACAAGGCATTATTAAAGGTACCGAAAACCGTTACACTCCTTCGCACAGCATGGCTTTAATGTTACCCAAATTCACTCTGGTCGTGTCTACCCACACAGATAGCAAATAATCTTCTCGATGTTATAGGCCTATCCTAAACTATTACTCTGATGATTCAGAGATACAGTAGGGTTAAAAAAATAAAATAAAATTAATGCCTGAAAAAAGTCAACATTTCCAATAAACTCCATAAGCTAGACAGCTTTTTGTGAGGACAATCTTCATAAAATCGTTACAAAATAGGCCAACCATTATCCAGAAATCAACAGCTGTGGAAAAGGCAGGCAATTCATTGTTAAAAAAACGAAATAAAAAAAACCTACGTGCTTAGTATTTATTCCCCCCCCCCTGTGAAAATATTTTAACGTAGAAAAAAAATTATACTCAACATCCTTAAATAAATGTATGAAAGAGTTATGGCTATCAAGCGGTATTTCGTCCAATCTAACACCAGAGGGCATCCTGGGATTTGTATTTGGCTGTGCAATCTGACAAACAGCAAATAACCAGTGTAATGACAGCACTGGAAATATCTAGTAAAAAAAAAAGTCGTTTAATTTTTTGTTTGTTTCCCTTGTTTAACCACCATTTCGCACCAGTCCAAGAGTAAAGAGGAATTTTATCTAGGCCTATATGTAATTGAAATGTGTTCTGCTCTGATCAGGGTCAGAAAAAGATCAGCAAAATGACAGAATGTGGCGAAAATGCACTATTAAACACTTAAAAAGTGCTATTTAAAATGATTACATATTTTAAAGCATTATTTATTGTTTTGTGGTACAATACTTACATATACAATGTAAGTATTGTGAATTGTTTTTATTTCTTTGTTCATTTCATTTCAATTCATTTAATTTAATTTCAATTCATATTGAAACAAAAGATGAGTTCTCTCAGAGCAAAGCTTGTTTTGGCTGCTTGCCTCATGCTCACTCTGATCGGCTATTACATCTTCTCAGTCCATGACTCCTGGGTCATTAAAGACCTCAAAATGGCCACTCTGGCCCTCAGCCCATCTCATGCTGTTTATTTGTCTATGAAATTACTATATTTAACAATAGAAGAAGCTGCCAAATTAAACAGACATAATTCAAAAACTGTTTGAAATCGTTATTTACTGATGGTTTTATCTTTCTACCTTCATGTGAAATGCTTATTATTTCAAGGAAAGAGATCAGACTTAGTAAAGTGTTACAAAAAGAAACAGTGAACTGTTCGTCATCTGAAAAACATTTGAGAATAACTGGAGATTTCCACAATAATAACACTGATATACTTTGGAACAATGCATTGCACTGCATGCACGCATGCACACACAAAATTATTGTACACTCTAAAAAATGCTGGATTATTATTTTTTAACCCAAATGCTGGATTCAGCCTAGGGTCATTTCATTCAAGAAGTTTCTTCTCAGGAAGTTATATATATATAAGAAAGTACATCCTCCTACTTTCAACTGTATGAACATACAAATATTTAACAACTGAGACATAAACTGAACAATTTTCACAGACATTTGATGAACAGAAATGGAATAATGAAACCCTGAACACAGAGGGTTGCATCCGATGTATGCAGTGTGCCTACACTCAGGTGATATGAGCGTTAACGGCCACTGCAGGGCCAGAGCACTAGCCCATGGCAGGAAAGGAGCTTGAGCCCACCGCAGAGCTGGAGGCTGCACTAATGCCCGCCACACACCCTGAGCTAATGCCAATGCCCACAATGGAGCCTGAGTATGAGACCACGTCTGTCCCGGAGCCGAAAGTATCCGCCCAATCTAACCAGGTGTGTGTGCCGACTTCTACCTGTTGATAATACACCTCCACTGCCCAGGCTAGTCTGTCCCTCGGCCCCGCCTTCACTGGCACCCTTCAGTCCCTCAGCTCCTCTATTGGCTCTAACCTGCTCGGATCCACCGTGGACTTCTAGTTTGCTAGCTCAGCCAAGGTGTGTTGACTCCTGTGTTCCACCTCAGACCTCCAGGCCCGTAGCTCCAACTTACCCCGTTGAGCAGTCGACTCCACCTTGGCTCCACCTGGGACCGTCGTCCCCTCGGCTTCACCATGCTTCCTCGTCCCACCGGCTCTGCCTTGGTCGGACTTGGACTTCAGCTCTCCACCCCTTCGGCTCCATCTGGCTTCCCTGTGGCTTCAGCAGGGTCCTCAGTCACTCCGCCTCAATCCTTCAACGCCCAGGTTCCACATCGGCAGCTCATCGCTGCGGCACCACACTGCCCTCCAGGACCTCCGTTGTCGCCTGGGTCCCTTCAGTCTCTCTGCTCCACCAGGGTCTCCAGACCTCTCGGCTACATCGCTGGTCGTGGTACCACTAACTGTGCAATGGCTCCTCCCACCATCAATTCCACCTAGGGCCCACGAATCACCTGTGCTCTGGGCGTCCACCTTTACCATCCTGCCATTGCCTCCTCCTGGTTCCTTCCACCATCAGATCCTTCATGGCGGTGTCCATCAACTCCTACAGGGGTCCTTCCGTTGTCTGCTCCACCCCAGTTTCTCCTGCCTAGTTCTGGTTTTTCGCTAGGCCCTCATCCGCCTCCAGAGACCCCACCCTCCCTATCCCTCTGTCGACCCGTTATGGCGCAAAGCCGCCCGGAGTCACAGGCAGCAATGGGACTATGATTCGGCTCGGCGCGGCACAGGCTTGGCATGGCTTGGTTTGCTTTTCAATTGCAGTTTAGTACCGCTTCAAAGTGGGTGGGATTATAGACTGATCGTTATAGTTGTGCCGCCTCTACTGCCGTGAAATAATCATAAACTCGCCACGAACAAATGCGCAACAAAAAAAAAAAAAAGGGAAAATACAGGAGCAATGGAGCATATCGATGGAATGGTGTTCTTGATTCTCGGCATGTTGATGTTTTTCACTGCAAGACGAAGACGTTTGTTCAGGTTTGGTGTCTCGTGTCGCAAATCCAATGACGCTGGTAGTGACGATTCTCTCTGAGCAATCAGTAATCTACAGTGTTTACACGTCACATTAAAACAAAGTGACAAAATTATACGACTCACTTAAATAGTACCACCTCAGTTGAGGTTCCAAGCGGGCCGTACCGATACACGTCACATTTCACATCGGTACGGCTCGCTTGGAACCTCAACTGAGGTGGTACTATTTAAGTGAGTCGTATCATTTTGTCACTTTGTTTTAATAAACACGCTTCAAGTTGAATCTTTTTCACCATCATTGGACTAAAACGTGACACTTGCGCATGTCTGGGGGGACAATTGGTTACATGTGGTTTGGCACTGCAAGGACGATCAGCTGTCCTTTCTCCCGGTAGCTCTGTCTTAGGCATCTTACATCAATGGAAATTGCAGTTTATTATTATTATCTGTCCACATCTGCAGTTCTCATTCTTCCCTGCAGCAGGACTATGGCATGTTCTCACAGGTGATCAGGGACCCTGGGCATCTTTCTCCATGGTGTTTTTCAGAGTAAGTGGAAAGGTTATTGTAACCATGACACTAATTGTCTATTGCCTGTAAACTATTTGTGTCTTAAGGACTTTTCACATGGTGCACGTACAATAATTGTTCATGGTTCACTGAAATAGCATGTCATTTTTCTTAAACCCTTTCCGATAAAGATCTGTAAAACTTATTTGGATAAAGTTTTTTTCCATTATGGTTTATTTTTAATTATATATTATTATCTCAAACAAATAAATAGCCTAAGCAATTTTAATAGTGGCTTTTATCCAGTCATAACATTTGTTAAAGTTTACCTTTTTAATTTTAATACCATAAAATATATATGCCACCAGGGACTGAAGCCTTTTTCTCTGATCTAGGCATTTCTCAGATTTGAATCAGTTTTAAATAAAAAGTCAATTTTTTTCTGACCCCCACCCTTGTTTTTCAAAGATCTTCTCCTCTTTACTGGCTCTGGACAAGAGAATATTTTGCCCCCCAGAGACCCTGTTCAAACACCACACTTAAAAAAAAAAAAAAAAAAAAAAAAAAAAAAAAAAATGGTTTCCAAGATCTCAGCACACTAATGAACATACTCTCCATCTTCAGGCTGTGGAATGATGGATATCAGATGGTTAATAGCCATCTGGAACTTTACAAGTGTGATATGATGATCAGAAAATGAAATGATCATTATAATTGACATTGAACAATGACATTAATATTAACATTGAAATGTGACACTTGTTACAAGATATCCTGGGCATCAGATTCAGGTACAATGACCTGATCATGGGCGTAGCCATCATTTCAGAAGTGACGGGGACAGAAATGTCAAGTGTTAGGGCTGGTTCACACAGAACTCATGTTTGCTTGGAAAAACGATAGACACGGGCAGTGGAATGGGGAAAACCGCAAAGTCTCGCGATGCTTCTTTCAAAAATTTAACTTAGCCTATTTTAACTTGAGCGCCATGTTTTTAGAATGCTGTGCCTTGCGTGTGATGCTGCGAAAGACGCAAGGCATGAATGCAACGGTCAAACAGATCCGTCTAGTGCTTGTTTCCATAGAAAATATGGGAAAAGTAGCGCAGTGGAATGGAAAAACGCGTTCTGTGTGAACAGGCCCTAATACATTTTTTGTCTAATTGACAGATTTTATTTTTTTCTTATCTCTTGCTTCTAACTGCCTAAGAATACACTGCTGACCAATAACCAATAATTTGTGTTCTATATAAAAATATAATAATATTTCTTGTATTTTCCTAATGACAATTTTTTGGTGTATGCAGGCTAATGTTATGTGCATCACACTTGTGCATTGTCATCATGGATTTTATACAATGTAATAAAAAAAGTTTTTATCACAGAATAAGGCAGAAACTAGGCTATATTGTATAGTTTCTATACTGTAATAAAGTCTATGTCAATTAGCACTGCATTATTTGTATACTTTATTGTTATGAAAATACACTGAGATGGGTTGAAAAACACACTTAAACCATAAATTGTTGCAGTCGTCTGTTTATTGCATTGCCTCGTTTTTTAAATAAAAATAAAATGTAAATCCAGTAAAATTTGACTCCATTTTGGATTCCTAGAGTAAACAAATTTTTGGTCTGATTTTTTTTTTTTTTTTAAGTGTACAGACAACTTCTGTTTAGCAAGTTTTCCCTCTTAATCTTCAAGATATCTTTTGCCTTTTCTCTGAAGAGATGCTACACTGACATTATGACAAGTACAGAGTTGAATGGATGTTTATTAAATAAAAAGTACTTTAACATTTACTTTTGTTAGCAGGCCTAAAATAGTCAACAGATCTCACTTTCCTAGTGCAGTGCTTGGTGCTTAAAGTCCCAGATCAAAGTGAGGAGCTCTTATTGTTCAGCTCACACTACACACAATGTCACCATTCATGCATGGGTGTCTTTTAAGCCAAAAGCCTCTCATAACCCAAAGTATTGCTGGGTAAGGAGAGGAGGGTGCACTTACGCCCCAAACCCTGACCCGGTCAGACGTCTTTGATCCCGAAGCCTGTGTTCTTCGCGAGCATCCTTTGATGGGAAGTATTAACCAACACAATGAAAGTACAGAGGACAGGCCGCAGTAGTGGATTAGTTTAATGTGATGACCTTCTCCTGAGGTCAAATTGAGACAATTTTTTAATGCACTGAAACAGCACTTGAAGCCTTTATGATGCAGGGATATATGATGATGTCATAAAAGCCGGTACAGGTGCCAAGTTATTCCTAGAATAAATATATAGTTTGCATATTTTGTTCGTCCCTGAAATACTTTTTCGACTTGGCCTAAAAATTAAACCCTTTAACCGGGCAACTGACCTTTTCTCAGCTGTTCGATGTCTTCCTAAGATGGGACCACTGCACAATGTCCATGGGACTTTCAAAAGTTTGGGGTCAGTAAGATTTAAAAAAAAAGAAAAGAAATGAATACTTCTATTCAGCAAGGGTGCATTAAATTGATTAAAAGTGACAGTAAAGACTTTCACAATATTAAAAAAAGATTTTGATTGCAAATTAACACTGTTCTTTGGAATTTTCTATTCATCACACAATCATGATAAATAATAAACCAAGGTTTCCACAAAAATATTACAAATGCAGCTTTGGTGAGCATATAACATTACATGTGAGCATTCCAAAACATGAAAAAAAGACCTAACCAACCCCAAAATTTGGAAACATGTCATACCATGTCATTGTACTGTTGGACAAACTTTTCTGGAATCATCAGAGTGGTGCCTTATCAGTTGCTAGTCAACTCCACTTTCATGCTATCCTCCTGTTCTTCATGCTTCTGAGATTTACCCTGGGGCTATTTTTCCTCCATCATTTCTCTGAGAGAATAAAGAATTACAAGGCAAGAGAAATTATTTGTATGCGGATCAAATAAATTCTCAACAAAAAATTTCTGTAAGGCTGGAATTAAATAATTTGCTCCCTATGCGTATCATCCAGTACCCACGATTCGCAGCTATTCAACTAAAATCAATAATTCAAACTATAGGAAGTGCTCAGTATGCATTTAGTTTTTGTTCATTTTCAAACTAGGGTTTATCCTATTTGAAGAAAAGCATTCAAAGTTGTTGTCATGCATACAAATTTAGAAATAAATGCTGTTACACAATGTTACACAACTACTTGCACAACTACTTCCGCGTTCTAGTTAGTAGGCCACATAGGGAGTTTCCGGTTAGAGCGTTCAGCGCACCTAATCACCTACATACATGAGAATGCAGATTATCACTATATTTTATGGCTGCCAATTGATTAAAACAATGAATAAATGATCTCTGTATTAATTATCTTGAGTCTGCTGAAATGTTTCTATAAATATATTTTCTTTCATTCTGCATTTTGAATAATAAATAGGCTAAATATACACTCACCTAAAGGATTATTAGGAACACCATACTAATACTGTGTTTGACCCCCTTTCGCCTTCAGAACTGCCTTAATTCTACGTGGCATTGATTCAACAAGGTGCTGAAAGCATTCTTTAGAAATGTTGGCCCATATTGATAGGATAGCATCTTGCAGTTGATGGAGATTTGTGGGATGCACATCCAGGGCACGAAGCTCCCGTTCCACCACATCCCAAAGATGCTCTATTGGGTTGAGATCTGGTGACTGTGGGGGCCATTTTAGTACAGTGAACTCATTGTCATGTTCAAGAAACCAATTTGAAATGATTCGAGCTTTGTGACATGGTGCATTATCCTGCTGGAAGTAGCCATCAGAGGATGGGTACATGGTGGCCATAAAGGGATGGACATGGTCAGAAACAATGCCCAGGTAGGCCGTGGCATTTAAACGATGCCCAATTGGCACTAAGGGGCCTAAAGTGTGCCAAGAAAACATCCCTCACACCATTACACCACCACCACCAGCCTGCACAGTGGTAACAAGGCATGATGGATCCATGTTCTCATTCTGTTTACGCCAAATTCTGACTCTACCATCTGAATCTCAGACAGAAATCGAGACTCATCAGACCAGGCAACATTTTTCCAGTCTTCAACTGTCCAATTTTGGTGAGCTCTTGCAAATTGTAGCCTCTTTTTCCTATTTGTAGTGGAGATGAGTGGTACCCGGTGGGGTCTTCTGCTGTTGTAGCCCATGCATCCGCCTCAAGGTTGTGCGTGTTGTGGCTTCACAAATGCTTTGCTGCAAACCTTGGTTGTAACGAGTGGTTATTTCAGTCAAAGTTGCTCTTCTATCAGCTTGAATCAGTCGGCCCATTCTCCTCTGACCTCTAGCTTTAACAAGGCATTTTCGCCCACAGGACTGCCGCATACTGGATGTTCTTCCCTTTTCACACCATTCTTTGTAAACCCTAGAAATGGTTGTGCGTGGAAATCCCAGTAACTGAGCAGATTGTGAAATACTCAGACCGGCGCGTCTGGCACCAACAACCATGCCACGCTCAAAATTGCTTAAATCACCTTTCTTTCCCATTCTGACATTCAGTTTGGAGTTCAGGAGATTGTCTTGACCAGGACCACACCCCTAAATGCATTGAAGCAACTGCCGTGTGATTGGTTGATTAGATAATCGCATTAATGAGAAATTGAACAGGTGTTCCTAATAATCCTTTAGGTGAGTGTATTTATCCAAGCTGCAGGAGTCTATGTTCGTCTTCTCATTAACAGTTTTTTTTCTCCTTCTGACATTTCATACCTGTTGGGTTTACATTTTTAAATGAAATTAACTATTAAAATGATTGCTTGTGTGCGCTGGTGTTTATTCCAGTCTTTTAAAATAGTTGAATGAATGAATGCTGGCGCGGTGCCTGTTACGATATTAAATAGGCTATTTAATCAATTATGTACACAGCGTAGAGGAGAATGACATAATTCTAATAATGGGATATTATAGCATTTTGGGCGAACGATTAAAATATTTAATCCAAATATATAAATGTTTGTACTGATGTTATTCATCGTTCTCATACACTCCAGCGTCACGGTCACTATAGTTTTAGACGAACACTGACGATAGTGAAATAATGGCGTATTTTTAACACCCGCTGCTTTCTCAGATTGGCTTGGGTTGGATTAAAAACTTCATGTTCCGATAAGTTTGGAAAATTCTGCACACAGTAAACATCAGAATATACCTTCTCCTGTCAATAAAAATTGCAAAATTTTTAAATCTTATTGCGGACACTCATTTTAGGTGGCGTTTGTTCAACTCGTTGACCACTGTACATTGAAAGTAAACATAACCGGAAATAAGTGAGATGTAACATTTCCAAACGTAAGTGCGTCACGAAGCTCAGTGCAAGTGGTCCATTAAGGCAGTTAATAGAGTGAAATTCCCTCTTACAGTACACATCTACAAAATACCTAAACCTATACAAATGAACAATACATATCTGTGTTATGACAAGCTCATGATGATATTATTACTTTTTGCTACTGCATTTTAATAAACATGCTCACTTTGCACTTTGTCCACACCCATTTCTTAAATTTAAAAGGGTGCGCTAGAGAGCTTCTGAAACAAAACCCACTCCACAAGGAGCAGACAGAAGAGACCAAACAAACCCAGTAAACAGAAAAATTAAGATGCTGTATTGAAAATGTACAAAAGCTATACATATGCTGAGTACTGCAAATGGCATCACAAATACCAACCAACTCCGATAGTTCAGACTTTCAGAATCGCTCTGTCCTTGGTGGGAATTAAATCGGTCCTAAATCAAAGGCAGAAGTCATTTTAGTTTGTGCCTGTGGTTTATCACAAGCTCAAGAGGGTGATGGACCTGTTAATTGGGATGCGATGTCCGCTGAGAGTATACAGAGTACTTGCATATTCCTTTAAAGACATCTCAAATATTCGCACGGGTTGCAGTCCATGGACGTAATGCTACATCACACAGCCAGATGAGAAGCAACTACAGAGATCTGAAACTCCTGGAGCATGCTTCGAGGGAATCTGTCAATACAGATGAAATTGATCAGCTCCGAGGAAATGTGCAGACATTTATGTCCATCAGTTTCTTATAATTCCCCTTAGGAGTGACAAGGGGGTACATCAGAGCATTGTGCACATTATGAAGAAGCATGTGCAGTTCATATGCAGTACACATAATTTAAAGCATGAAGGATATGGAATAACTATAAACAAAACAGCAAAATGCAATAAAGATACCCATAACTATTAGTTTAGCTACATACCAGATTACATAGCATTATATGAGTTTAAATCTTATTACTTCTTTTATGTGAGGCACTTAGTGAATTTCAGTGCACTGTTGAGAAAGGGGAAAATCAGACTTATACAAATCCAATAACCATTACCCTGATGTACACTAATAAGCATTAACAAACAAACTTACATAAAACATATGGCTTTGTGAAACATCATCTTGAGGTTTTTGCCAGCCTGGTTGCATACAACAGTTGTGTTAGCAAATGTCTGATAATGTAATTGACAGTGTCCACCTGAATGCTGCAAGTTTAACTTTTGCAAGATACTGTACTTCAGTGCCTTTGCTCATGAAATAATGCATAAACATGTTTTTCACCCCTTTAGAGAACAAATTAGCGTTCATTTTTATTCTGTGTCACTTTATTGTTCAATGTCTTTACATTTAAAGAACATTAAAAGCCACCCCTGATTTTTGAATAAATTCTTTAATTCTCAAGCCATCATGTTTAAGAATTTGCTTTCCTCTGCAAGGGCCGTTAACATTGAGCTCATGTCACCAATGGCCATGTTGCCAATACCTGCCGGTATCGAGGCTAAAGTAACAGAGTTACGAGGGGTGGTGAGCCGTGAGGAATTCTGCGAAAGACTCTGCAGAATGCCCGGACTTAATGTGCCGGACATTAGGCTTGAATGGTCTCCATCATCCAAAATGGCATCGAAGTCTATTTGAGTGTGCTCAAGGGTTTGAGTGGAGTCCACTGTGCTGGTGACCTGATTAACCCCAGGAGACGGCATTGTAGACACTGAAGCAACAGGGGCTTGGTTTGCGCACGGGGACATGGGTGAACCGTAATCCACACTGGGGTCCAACATATGGATCTCTCCTGAATAGTACACAGTGCCGTTCCCATTGCTGTGTTGACCAAAGTCACCTGGTCTCTTTGGGATAGCTTCTGAGGAGTTGGCGTTAGACAAGGAGCAACCATTCTGCTGAACCATACCTGTCCCTGAGTGTTGCCTATTCAAAGGTTTGGGCTCGGATGGAGGTCTGGGCTGTATCAGTCCTCTGCCTGCATTTTGACCGGCAGTCTGAGTAAGGGGAACATAACTTTGCTGGTTGGCGTTATTCAAATGTGTAAAGTTTGATCTGAAATTCTGCATCTGTTGGTTTTGCACCGCTCTTCCATTATGTGGACCCATGCTGTTGCATGTTAGGTGTTGACTGGAGTTGAAGTTATATACCGGTTGAGGGTTTACTTGCTCGCCGAGATTCTGACATGGATTGGTAATAGACTGCCGACACAGCTGGACAGAGTTCATCCTCTGGATGGTCCTCTGTGGATAACCCTGTTGCATGCTAGCCAGATTCTGGCTCATTGGTACAATATGTTGATTAGAGCCAAAGCCCTGGTAAGGGCCAAAATTCTGCTTCTGCTGAACCACAGCCAAGTTCCCTCTGAGTTGTTGCTGCTTTGGAAGCCTTGCATTTGTTTCTACAGAACCAGAACTGACCTCGTTCCATTGCACAGGCATGTTGTTCTTGTTCATGTCTTGCGTATTGGCCATTTGCTCTGGATGTGAGCAAATAGGCTCTACATGGCTTCCATTGTTGCTTGTCATGCTAATTCGCCGTTGCCCGTAGAACTGTTGTTGTTGAGAGGTCATATTACCATGGAAGTCTAGTGCATGACCACCATTGAAAGAAATCCCTGGGTCCTGATTGGAGCTACCATTCTGGGACCTGAGGTACTGTACCATATCATCCGGAAGCACCAAATCATCCTCTTGCTGATCACCTCCATCACTGGCCATATTCTCCATTAAAACGTTCTCTGAAATACTAGGAGGCCTTTGGCTGAAGGGATGACGGTGCAAGCTGCCATCAGAACAAGCGTTGCTCTGCAAGTTGAAAGCACGTCGATCTAATGCAGGCAGACGAGAAAAGTTCATGTTGCTGATGCTGTTGAATCGCTGAACCCTTGGCAAGGAGAGCGGGTCGAAAGTTGTACGACGAACAGGATCACTTGCTCGTCGCAGAAGATTAGCCTGAACTTCATGAGGCATCATGCCAGGGGCACTGTAGCCGGTGTCACTGCAGCGTCTTGAGTTGACTACACCTTGGGAATGGTGCAAATGTGTTGAACTTTCTTGCGAGTCATTGTACAGGGCCATTCTAGTTCTAAGACTCATGCGATCCATGTTCGGTAGAGGTGTCGGTGGCGCACCCCCTGTGGCTGCAGCGTATTTCGCCTTAAGATGGTAGTGTTGTGCCGGCGTGAGATTTAGTAAACTTGGGAGTCCACCTGCACCGCCGCAGTGGCTAGCTTCACTGGAGCGCCGCGACATATCTGTGGAGATGGGGTCATAGGAATCTGCTGAGCTGACGTTGTTGTTGCGGACTCCAAATTGCGAAGTCTCGCTAGAGCGACGACTGGAGTAGCAGGGTGAAATACCAGAGGACCGACGACTTAGCGTGTATGCTGAGCTCATCGTGCTGGTGGAGCTGTCTCTGCGCTCATGCAGCTGATTAAGGATTGTCATCTCATACGAAGACAAATCTCCTGAACGTTGGGTTGGAGGTCCAGGCATCTGAGTGCCCATATTTGAAGTCTCCAGCAATGAGTCTAAAAAACAGAGTAATGAGAGTAATGTTACTTTCTCACAAAGCATGAGAATGCAAACATGGAACTCAATTTCCAAAGTAATAAATCACACATTTTTTGGCTGCAGTACTCACCAATGGTGGGTATTGGAGGCAGCTTGGTATTTCGGACTTGAGGTGAAGCATTCGCCCAGGAGCAGGAGTCTCTTACAGTTTTTAGTTTTTCCTTCTTGATGTGATCAAGATTTAGTAGTCCTCCCCTGTTTTTACGCAGCTGAAGACCTACTCCTGCAGAAGAACCTGGAGAACCGGTAGAATCTACTACAGGCGTGTCATCTAAAGCATTCAGGTCCCCCAAACTGCCTCCACTGTGTATGGCCATCTCTACTCCACTGTCATTGTTGGTGGCACTGCCAAGTGGCGATGGCTCACTGCTACATGATGACTGACCACCAGGGCTGGACTGATACATCTACAGAAGGACAGTAATAAGCAAAGGTCAGTTCCACAGTTCCATTTAAACACAGAATCAGTGACATTTGTGGAATTAGGGAAAAAATGGTCATGTGAAATTGAAACATTCAGATGTTTGCTGCCTCATATTTATTATCTGGTTAATGAAATCTTGAAATAAAACTAATACTGTTATGTATTTGTTTTAGCATTAAGATTAGTTCTTCATTAATGTTAGATACAAACTTGTGTAAGGGCAAGTTCCTTTGGGTTTCTCCTTGTGAAATGTACAGCTTACTTGCATATAAGGGAACATGTTTAAATATTTTTCTTTTTAAAATGTTTCTACTGATAGTCTACAATAAACTGAATTGAAAAGTTCTTTAATAGTTCTACAGATAATGAGCTTTTAACACTAAAAGCAGGATGTGATAGTGTTGGCCTCTATCATAGCACGCAATGAAGTTAACATCAAATCACTTATTTTACAACTTTTATTTAGTTTCGGTTACAAAGATTTTCACAGTACAACTAAATCAAACATTACTGAAGTTTTTTTAAGTATTGACTTTGCCATGCATTATAAAGAGATTTCTCCAGTGCTCACCTTAGTACAGTCTGTCCATTATTTTCAAAGAGAAGCAAGTTAGTTAAGAAGAAAGGACAGTGTTAGTATATTAGTAGAGGAAATGGTTAGTACATTAGTTTGAATTCTGCATTAAAGGACAACTCCGGCGCAAAATGAACCTCGGGTGTAATAACACATTGGTACAGACTAAATCGTTCCCTGAGATTTGTTTTCATGATAATCGAATATAAAGAGTTTTATCTCTAAAAACAGTTTAGCTTATAACGCTAGTATATTGGGCATCGAGTAAGCAAAAAGAGATCGCTAGTTAATACCATTAACAAGGCTCAAATTAGCCCCACACTAACACGGCAGCATAATGAGTGTCCTTACATGCAAACCGAAGCATTGAGAACTTTGTAAGTGTATAGACAGTTTAATAAGAAGATACTTTACACAGACAGTACAGTTAGCGCATACAGACAGCAGCCATCTTGGAAAACAGCCTCGATCAATCGAACCACGAAGGTGAGCGAACAGTACGTGTAGATATTGAAGATAAGATAAATTATATTTATTTTTTTATTTTCTCTGTTGCGTTCAGTGCTTCTCTTATGCGCTCAGTGCTTTCTTCCGGAAACAACGGACCATATGAGATTCCAAGTCACAGTTCAGCTCACGTATCACCGTGTTCGTGGTTTGACTGATCGAGGCTGTTTTCCAAGATGGCTGCTGTCTGTATGCGCTAACTGTACTGTCTGTGTAAAGTATCTTCTTATTAAACTGTCTATACACTTACAAAGTTCTCAATGCTTCGGTTTGCATGTAAGGACACTCATTATGCTGCCGTGTTAGTGTGGGGCTAATTTGAGCCTTGTTAATGGTATTAACTAGCGATCTCTTTTTGCTTACTCGATGCCCAATATACTAGCGTTATAAGCTAAACTGTTTTTAGAGATAAAACTCTTTATATTCGATTATCATGAAAACAAATCTCAGGGAACGATTTAGTCTGTACCAATGTGTTATTACACCCGAGGTTCATTTTGCACCGGAGTTGTCCTTTAAGAGCATTCCACACAGTACACGATAAACAGCAAGCTCTGCACATGCTGCAATCTGCATGAGATGATTACTGTAAATACTGCATATCTTACATGCAAAAAACTAATATCTTAGTCAACAAAAGTAGTTATGGCATTTATCCCTCCATAAAATAGATTAGACACAATCTTAAATTTTAAATTGCAGCAGCATGGAGCAGCAACAATGGGCATTGTTTTCTCTTCCATTTTATTTGACCAGATAAAAGCTAAATAATGAATTGATTGTACTGGTTGTAAATAACATCACCTTTGATTGTTCAATAACATACCACAGTAATGAATCTTGTACTGCCTCTCTCCCATTGGAAAATAATCTGGGAACTTGCACTTACCATGCACCGTGTAAAACGGCTTTTAGTCAAAAACTTTGACAGAATCTCTCATCAGTGATGTAATCATTTGTGAAGACCGAAACTGACTATTCTTACCACTGTGTTTTCCGTCTTGATAGACTGGACATGTTGGCAATCCTCCACTCCTCGAGTAGTGCTGTTGGCCTCCCCTAACCCGTCTGGTCTTTCCCTTGCATGCTTTGTGTGGGCCTCATTTTCTCCATTCCCTTTAGGGGGATGAGGTTTAGGTGGTACATCACCACGCTGCTTCTTAGTGACATGTGCGTCTGGACCATGAACGGTCTTCACATGTTTCCTGAGAGAACTGGGGTCTGTATAGCGTTTTGTGCAACCTGGGATCTTACACACATATGGTTTCTGCAAAGGAGTGACAGATAGCTTTCAGAGTGCAATGAAATCTGCCTTAAATCAAATCTCTTGGTCTCAATGAGATGAGAAACAAGATGCACATAATGAAACAGATGTTGAATGCTCGAACCTCATTTGAGTGTGTGCGGTTCTGGTGCTTGGCTCGGTCTGAAGCATTGGAAAACGCCTTGTTGCAACCCTCATGCTCGCATACATAAGGCTTCTCCCCTGTGTGGGACCTCAAGTGAGTTTTGAGGTTTTCCAGTCGAGAGTAAGCTTTCGAGCAACCTTCAAACTAGACAGAGAGAGTAAGAGAAAGAGAAAAGCAAGTCATTACATCAGCCCTCTTCAGTCTGAACCCCAAATCAAACAGCTTTATGAGTGAATCTCATAAAACCTGTCAAGAACATGTCTGGGTTATATTGCACCCCTAAATCAAAAATAAAATAAGAAATTATATTTTTCTTAAAAGACAATGTAGTCTATTAGACAATAAAGCATATTTTCTATACAATTCTCATTACAATAATGATTTTTTTTTAAATGTGACCTGGATATGTTTTCAAGAGATTCACCCTTAAAGAAACATTTTTTATTGTGATAACTTTGATCATTTTTTTAGTTCAGATCATGTCATCCTCAGTTATTATGATCAATCTACTGGGTTATATATATATATATATATATATATATATATATATATATATACACACACACACACACTGAAGGTGTGTGGAAACTTCAGTAAAATTTAATAAAGAACCGTGGCACCTTCCTCTCCTCAGACTTTAATTATGTCTCCATCCTGTCAATCAGCACGCTCAGAAGTTCACTTTTTAATAGGGTCTCAAACCACTACAATTGGCTAGAAACGCATGACAGCAGATCAGAGTGCCTTCATGATGTTTTAGGAAAATAAAAGTAGCCAAGATGAAATTGTGTCCTGTTTAAAATCATATGTTCTGCTGAAATAAGAAACAAGCCTATTTATGTAAAGCAATAGCTTGCTCTACTTGTGGGTTCAGAAATAGATGTGTGTATTCTTGCAATTAAAAGTAAAAGCGGTATAGGTTTTTAAATAGTGAGGGGGAGGTAGTAAGTGTGGTTACACTTTATTTCGATAGTCCACTTTAGACATTCTCCTGAGTCCTAACTATAAGTACCTTTGCAAATATGTGTCAACTAACTCTCTTTAGAGTATTAATAGACTGTTAGGTTAGGATTAGGGTTAAGGGTCTGTTGGGGGACCATCAATGAAATGAAGGCCCAATGAGCAGTGGTGCATCACTTACTGTGCACTTATGGGGCTTCTCCCCAGTGTGTCGACGCATGTGAACCACAAGCATGTACTGGGCCTTAAACGGCTTCTGTTCTCGCGAGCACTCCTCCCATCGGCACACAAACTCCTTCTTCTCTCCATGGATGTGGTCATTGTTGATATGCTGCAGGTAGAGAAAAGTGACAACATGGCCTTAATGGAATCAACAATGGCCTTAATTCGTTAACTCTGCAATGAACAGCCAATGATATATATTTCTGTCATCATGACAACTCTCTTGAGTGCTTGTCAAGGTAATGGATATGACAACGTAATATATTTGGTCTTGGCGGAATAGATCTGCAATGATTCCACATATATATATATATATATATATATGTATATATATACATATATATACACAAATAACTGTATTATGTGTAGTTTGAACAGTACTTGCTTTGTATTCTTCTAACAGCACCTAACCTAACCCTGAATGAAGTTCTTCAGGGAAGGATTGCATGAAATAAAATCAAACCATGCCATTATTTTGTTTCTTGAGGTATATAATTTAGATCGCAAGCAGAGAGCACAGACTATAGCCTTAGGACTAAAAAGGGTGTGTAGGAAGGAAGTCCAGGCTCTCAGTTTTGCTCTGGTCTCTAAACATTCCTTTGTTTCCACTTCTGATTCCTCTTCCTTGTCTTCTCTGGCTGTAATTATACCTTACACTTAGTCTCGCTTTTCAAAACCATTTTATCGTATTTCTTTGAAATCCGAATAATGACGGACAGCAATCTTGTAATCCCCAACAACAATTCACTTGCAACTACTTAAGACCATATGTTTATTTGTGCCTTTATATTAGTCTAGTGTGGGTTTTAGAAGAAAGAAGAAAAAAACACACTAGGCTCAGCTTAGACTGGTTCGGGCTTGTTCTGGAATTGGAGAATGGCAGGAACCTAATTCCACTGATCCAGAACCCCAGAGAATTCCAAAGCTCCAGGTCCAGGTCTCATGAGGAGCCAGACTGGCTCGGTGTGTTCCTGTCTAAGCACTGAGTCTGACTCTGGGCCCAAGTGTATCTGTCACATTGTGGCTTTCAGATTGTTAATAACGCCCAGCAAAGGGGCTGAGGTGTCAGAGGTGGAAAGGGCCACTCCAGAGCTGCTGGCATGATGACGGATTTACTATACGGCCTCAGGGAAGTTAAAAGGTCAGAGGGTGCACAGAGACAGGAGCCATACATACGAAAGCATGTGTGTGTAAGTGAATGTGTTCTGCACCTCTGTGGGTATCAACATGCTCATTAACCTTACACGTGTCAGTGACAGGAAAGGATCAGTTACAGCTCTGGCTAAAGCGGTCGATGAGAAACTTGTCCAACATGTGTAGTGTTTCTAATTATTTACAGTTGTTTCTGCTTTAAAAAGGCAGATAAGATGTTTGCAATTTGTGTTTGTTTTGGTTAGTCACAATGACCATTACAAGAAAATAGCTCTGTTCCAAAACTTAGTAAGCTGTCTAGCTTGCCAGCATTTTAAGGCATCATATGCACACCCCTAACATGAAGGCTCTTTTATTTTTTAATTAATTAAGATGCTTTATTAGATTATTCTTCTAACATAGATGCATTAAATTGCTCAACAGTGATAGTGAAGACATTATACAATTTTACAAAAGAGTTGTATTTAAATTAATTGCTGTTCTTTTGACTTTTCATCAAATAATCCTTTAAAACATATCTATAAAAAAAAGCCCTGACTCCAAGAATCAGGGTTCCAAAGGTCTTGAGAAACCTGGAAATTTCAAGTTTATAATATGTACTACTGTTTAAAAGTCAGTAAGTTTTTTTTTTTTTTTTTTAAATAAATGAACACTTTTATTCTGCAAGGATGCATTAAATTGATTCAAAGTGACAGTAATCCTTAAAAAAAAAAAAACAAAAAAAAAAAAACATTTTTGAGCAGCAGATTAGAATGATTTCTGACGGATCATGTTACACTGAAGACTGGAGTAATGGCTGCTGAAAATTCAGCTTTACCATCAAAGGAATAAATTACAATACATTACATAAGACACTTTTAAAAAAAAAACATTCAAAATCTTCTCAATTGATAGTGAAACTAATGAAGTTCCATAACAGTTAGGATGCTGCTACAGAATGTAGGCAGGAGACAGAAAAGGCAGCTCACTAGGTTTTGAAAAAGAGCACTTGTGCTGTGGAAATTAATTGTGCTTAGAGTTAGAATACATTTCAAAATCAAAGGAGTTTAATAGAACAGTGTGACTAACATGAACTAGCTGGTCCTGGGTGTCATACTCTTTGGAACATCCTTCCCAGTGACAGTTGGTCTCATACACAGCCTCAGGTTCTTGCTTGCATTCGTCTTTATCAAGTTCCTCCCGTAATTCCATATGATCCTGTTGAGGAGACAACACTGGTAAACTTTATTTGTATACTTAATTTTATTAAGCCTATCGTACATGTCAGTCAAGAGAAAATGTTGTTGCTCAGTGTTTGCTTTTTAGCTTGTGAGACAATGTTATATATAGTTGATATATTGTAAAAGCGTAGAGCTGTAAGCTATAAGCCATTGACTGATATGGATAATGTAGCTTTGATTATTTGGTCTTGGAAGAATTTGATGAGAACTGTTTGAGTTCATTTTGTGATCTCTGACTTCTGATTCCAGACTTTGTAGTCATGGGAAATCCTGGCAAAGCCTGAGATATGCTTGTCTGATACTCTAGAAGAGACATGATAAGTTAATAGGCTGTTTTTCTCAGAAGAAAAATATGACAAGCAGGGTACCCAAGGAACCATTTGGTCTCACTGTGGTCTAGAAAAAATATATATATATATATATATTAAAGAGATCTCATTAGTGTTTTATATTTCTTATGGGAACTGATCCAAGTCTTGAGTTATTGAGAATCAGATGGGAACTATTGTTGGTGATCATGTCGATTTAGCAACCCTCGTTTCTCTTAAGGTTTGGGAATGTTAAGAATGCTTTTGAGCTTTAATGAAGTTTAAAGCTAAATGGTTCGAAACCTCTATTATGTGGTGAGAGAACGGAATGCTTCATGGCCACATCTAATGTCACCTCCCACATGCTAATTTGTGTGATATCCAGTCAAAAGTCAAGGGTATGTCTACCAGCGAGTGCTATGTTGTTAAGAGCACTAAAGCAACAACTGATAATGGTTCCTTTGAAACTATCCAGAGTTTGGTTTCTTTCATTCCAAGTGTTGAAACTTAAAATATGAAGGGTTTTGAAAGAGGTCCTGTTTATATTTGGCCCACTATTGTGTGCTCATCAATTCACATCTGCCCTGATCACACTCCACACCTCTCCTCATGTATCTTACTAGCACACTGTCACTGAACTGGAAATGAGCCGAGAATTCATCAAAAGAGTAAGATACAAGAGAGACTTAAAAGAGGTGAGCAGAGATGAACAGAGAGATACATATAAACACTGTTGGGTAAGTTACTTTAAAAAGTAATTAGTTATAGTTACTAGTTACTTCTCACAAAAAGTAACAGAGTTACATCATTCCAAAAGTAACTAATTACCAGGGAAAGTAACTATTGCGTTACTTAAAAAAAAAAAAACGTTTAAATATGTGAAATAACTTGGATACCCCCAATATTAAATATGTTAAATGAATGAAATGGACACTAAATAGAACACAGTTTAATTATAAAACATTGTACACTAATCTACACTATTTTAATGTTGCTGTGGGACAATGTGAGAGACACCTATTAACATAAATATTAAAATTATCATTACTATAGTGGAAAAACTAAGCACAATATGGTTTAGAACTTTTAATATTTATTGCACAGACCACAACTGGCCAACAAATAAGTCTAAAAATAAATTATGTTTCTTAAGAAATGTACCAAAAATAAATAAATAGTAATAAAAAAAATACATACACAAACTCTTTGTAGTGCAAATTAAAATTATAAAACTCACACACCTTTACAACTGGTAGACATACTGTATAGCCTACTTGAAGTATTTTCTTCCTCACAAAAGTAAACAGTTATAATATAATACTGAACAATGTACCAACATACCTAATAATAATAAAATATAATATTTGGGGGTTTTATTTTTATAACCTACAGAGAACGTCATCATCAGAGGTTATTTAAGCCAAATTCTAGCTGTGTTTGCCGCACGTGTTCACAACTGGTCAAACAAAGATGTTTTCTTGGAACGTTTCCTGCAGGTTATTTTGGAGTTTTATTTTATAACCATGTAAACTAATTAAAACGTTGCAGATGATAGCCTACCAATAGGCTACAGAGATTATCCTAATGCTGAAATGTGTAATTTACTTATAAACAAACTATATTATGCTCGGACACAGTCGCCCTCTCTCGCGCACTGTCGAGCACGCTCGCGGCGTTCCCTTCGCTTTTGTCCAGTCCGGCTCCTCATAAAAACACACACCAGAGAATTTACATTTTTTTACTTAAATGTAGGGCTGTTTGACTCACAAAGCCATTGTTTAGCTTCAGAAGACTTGGAATATAGAGCAAAAATCATATGGACTATTTAATGAACCTTTAATAGTTATTTTGAGTCCATTTTGAAGCTTGAAAACCTCATGATGACCTAAAGTGATAATGAACATAATCCCACAAACCTGAGAACCAGGTGAGATGGGGTGGGGTCCATCTGCTTCAGTCTTCACCTTTGACCTCTTGAATATCATAGGGTTGACAGTGCTGCTGACAGCAGGATCTCCACCAGCATTCTGCAAGAGAGCAAGGAAAGAGTCATTGGAGACACCATGTCGACGGTTTGGCTTCTGGCATGAGTGGTGATTTCACGCCTACAAAGGCACCATGCTCCAGATGCCATATTTCACAAAGCAACTTGCCGCAGAGACTAAACAGTTTAGACTGCACTATGAGCATCTGTCAGATGGAAATATGAAAAGGAAGAAATTATTACGCCCAGAGAGCGACTACAGACTTTGATCCTCAGATGGATTCATAATTCAACAGACAGTCTCTGAGAAACATGCAGGCTCTCCGTTGAAGTGGGGGTGCTTTTTCTTCCAACCACTATAGTATGGCAGAGGCCCATGTTTTCTATTAACTCAATAACCCTGACATGGTTTGCTCAAAAGTGAGGGAAATGTGTTTCTCATAACTATAGTGTGTGTATGTGGTTTGGAGATCAGCAATAAAGCTGGAATGAAAACTGATTTGGTGAGTGTCTGTATAGAGTGAGAGAAGGTTAGAGGAAGTTTATATTCTGGATGGCCACAGTGTTTACATGGGAGTGGATCCTTGGTCGATGAGCATTACACAGCCTTCTATAGAAGCTGATGAATGAAAAATGGGGATGAATGAAAAGATTAGTTCAGATTAGCCTGAATTCCCTGGTTTGTTTATATGGTGTACCACTATAGCAATGCTATTCACCTTTGCCTTTATTTAACGCTTAAAGGTAATCTTTAAAAACACTAACAATTACATCTTAGATACCAAAATGAATATCCATTTTTCATGCAGTACATTATAATATCGTGATCCCTTAATTCACTTGTAGCGTTTGATGTTTTTTTTTTGTTAGTTAATGTTTTTAATTTACTTAAAAACAAAAGTAATTTCAACATCTGCAATTATTGACCATAATATGAAAGCAATTATTGGCCTCTGTATCGGAAATAATTATTTATTGGTGCATCCTTAAACTATACACTACTGTTCAAAAGTTTGGGGTCAGTCGGATTTTTTAAATATTTTTTAATACAAGTCTCTTATGGTCACCAAGGTGGCATTTATTTTGATCAAAAATAGTCAAAACAGCAATATTGGGAAATATTACAATTTAAATCTATTTTAAAATTGAATTAATTCCTGTGATGGCAAAGCTAAATTTGCAGCAGCCAGTCTTCAGTAACAGGATCGTTCAGAAATCCTTCTAATATGCTGATTTGCTGCTCAAGAAACATTTCTTCTCATTATCAATGTTGAACAGTCTTGCTGCTTAATATTTTTGTGTAAACCGTGCTTAATTTTTTTCAGGATTACGGTAACTTTTAATCAATTTAAATGCTTCCTTGCTAAAACAAAAGTATTTCTTTCTTTCAAAAAACAAACAAAACAAAACAGAAAAAAAACATACTGACCCCAAACTTCTGAATAGTAGTGGATATTATAAACATGAAATTTCCAGGTTCCTCAAGTCAAGACCTTTGGAACCCAGAAAACACGTATGGAAACCTCTGTAAAATCACCTGGCTGGACTCTGTGTTGGTGTCGGCGCTGTTGTTGTTGGTCAGTGCAGCAGCTGCCACCAGCGTCTGCTGCCTGGAACTGAGGGAAGGAGAAGGCTGTAGGAGGGGGGGAGTGTGTCCAAATGGATTCAGACTTCTCTGTTGGGACAGCAGCTGGTGGTATGCAACTGGTGTGATAGGATGTGGGAATGTGAAGGACGGACTGAGATGTGAGAAAAAGGAAATAGTCAAATTTAGTGTGAGTTCAAACAATGGGCAACCTGCAATAACATTTACAAGGAGAAATCAACACAGATGGGAGAATGGTCATTCCTGTACCTGATGGCCCCGACGGAGAGGTGGCCGTAAGAGCTGCTGGCAGCCGAGCTGGAACGGGAGTTATTGATGTAGGCCACCAGAGAGTTGGGCGAAGTGCGGATCATGGTCTGCAGGTCGATGCTGGCATCCGAGACTGGAGAGATGGACAGCGCTCGCTTCCTGCTTACCCTCGGCGTCAGTCTGGGACTGGGGAAACGGGACACTGGAGAGAAAAGACACTTTTTTCACTCTCACCTTAAAGAGATCCGTTCAATTCTCTTTATCTCCAGAATCACTCCTATGTTGACTTGCATACAACTCACTATGAATAATTTCACAGCCTAATCATACCAATCTCACCCAATGAGGTGTTCTGCAGAATGCCAAACCGATGCTATTTAAAGGAGCTGTATGTAAGAAATGTATTTCAATTAATCATAAAATGGCCCTGATATGTCACTAGACATTAAGAAATCATGTTCATTTCAAATACTTATATCACTGACAACAGTAGTCCGGCCAGGATATTGTCATTTAAAAAGTGAAGTTGCAGCCCTCAACTGATGTTGATGTTGTCATGTTGTGTTTTGGTCTGATGCTCCACCCTCCACCTATCTACCAATCACAAAGTCAGTAGTGTTGCGGGATCCGGTTTGCCAGCTCTGCTCTAGTTACCACTTCTTGGAGCAGACTACATTCCTGCTGGATCCTGCAGCCTATCTGGCAACCTCGAGTCAGGGAGGAGGGGGAGGGGATACACCGCTCTACAGTAATTTGAAAGTGATTGCAGTACCAGTTTTGGCCACACTCTTACATACAGCTCCTTTAACAACATTGATCAGAGTAAAATTAGGCAAACAAGCAAGCAAATAATGTTTGGAATGCTGAACAGTCTATATAGAGGAGATTTGAGTAAGATTCCTTAGGAGTGCCTTTCCGTTGATAATTATCTCCAAGAATATATATATCGGTGTATGTTAATCATCTTTAAAAAATAGCCAAGTTAGATTTGTTTACAATTCCGTACAAAGTTTGGGGTTGGTAAGATTAAAAATAAATAAATTATTAACTATTTATTTTACTATTGTGTACAATAATAATAATAATAATACAAAATATACTTATTTAAAAATTACTTAAAAAAACATGCTGAAAATCCAGCTTTGCCTTCACAGGAATAATTTACATTCTCATTACTCCAGTCTTCAGTGTCACGTGATCCTTCAAAAATCATTCTAATATGCTGATTTGGAGCTCAAGAAACATTTCATAGTATTATTAATGTCACAAGCAGTTGTTCTGCTTAATATTTTTGTGGAAACTGATGAAAAAGAACAGCACTTACAGTATTTAAAATTACAGTATTTCTTTAAAAAAAATATATATTCTGTATACTTTACAGACTCCCTTACTGAATAAAATTATTAATTTCTTTAGAAAAAATATTTCCAAAACAAAATTGAAACGAAGCTTCAAATGCTGATGTCAAAAGTTATGTAACAATCATATCCACATTCACACTTGATAATTATAAGGGCAAAAAAGAGGGTGAAAAATTACAAAAGTACTCTTCCACAAAATGTAAAAACGGTATAATTTGCATTTCCATTTGCATTCCAATTGCGGAGTGAGTGTTGACTTAAAGGCCATGTTTCTATGGGCATGTGCTCTGAACTGTAGTAAACAGGTGCTGTGCATTAAGCACTGGTGTAAGCGGACAGAGAACAGCAGACGGGCATGGAGGCTTTTTGGCCCTCCAGGGGGGCATCAGCAAAGGTGCTACAACAGGAAACATGTAATGGGTCCATTAAACTACACACAAACACGAGCACCTCACAAAAAACTTTCAACTGACATTTCAAACAGACGCCTGTCAAACTCTCACAAATCCACAGCCTCCAACCAGTTAATTACTCCCCTGCCATTCTTTAAGCAACAGTTTTAATGTGCACAGCAAACAGCAACTATTATAGGTTGTTACGCTAAAAGAATGAGATTTTGACATTTGATCCCTCAATGCTTCATTTAAAGGTTAAGTGTCATTCTGCACCATTACATCAAACGGAAATGTAATAATTTTAATATATTAGCGAAATTTCACAATTATAGATATTTCAGCAAAAACTAATACTAACTAATGTAAGAAAAAGGCCCTCAAAACAATTACATTAGACAAATTAACAGTCAGCAATACAATAAAAACAAAAACTAATTACAAACAAAACGGACAAATACAACAGAACGAAAATACAAATTAAATAAAAGTTTTTTTTAAAAGTTTTTCAGGAAGATATACTAACAGTGGTATTCAGACAAGTAAATAGCCTACAACAAAAAATGTAATAATCAATTGTAAAAAAACACTGCATAGTCTTACTGTGCACAATAAATATAGATTAATCCTTATTAAAGCCACATCAGTGAGTGATGTTCCTTTGACATTTGTTGTTTGATTATCATTAATGACAGATTGCAGCAGGTTTATTAGGCTGCTGTCACACACGGATCCAATATACAGTACTGTTACACAAGTGTTTTCTTTTTTAACTGTGTACGTTTACATCAGACAAAACCCACCGTTTACGTGAATACTCTCCAAAAAGGCATTTTGACATTTTTGTGTGTACTTGTTTAGGTGGGTATCCGAAGTAAATTTGCTGATTCGTGTTTAGCTCAGACTCGGAGCGCGCGCACAGAAAGCTGTCTGGGTAACAGTGTCTCTTTTGTGGCTTATTGGATGCGCTTTTAATAACACTGTTTAATATCAAACGCGTCCCGCAGTTTAGCAACAATAGACTGCATTTAATGTTTAATGTTAACATCTGATTTAGATGTTAAGTTTGGGCTTTTACGGAGGAACAAAAGCGCACCACTGTGAAGGAAAGGAATGTGCGCTTGACGGAATGCGGCAGTGGCACAATAATCGTTTTAACTCGATTATCTGGTTTTCATAATCGTTGGAAGTCAGAATCAAAAATCAATTACGATTAAAGCAGCACTAAGTAGGAATTCCGTTTTTGTCAAACAGCGACCCCTAGAGTCGCTGTGGAGTACTTGTACTGTCGTGAATAGCACTCACGCAGAGATGGCTCGCACTCACGGCCGGATCCTCTCCCCCTGTACACCGGTACCTGTTCAGTAGGATGGACGCTGTAACGAGTGGAAATAAGGTATGGCCCCTTTAAGAGCTGCGCGCGCCCAACACCACATGTATACGGCGCCGGGTTATTTCTGTTTGATGCTCATTTTATCAGAATTTTATCAGATCTGTTTTTTGCTGTAAAGCAATTCGTTACCTCGCGAGACCTGATATCACACGATACTTCCTAACACCGAGGAAAGTTGCAAGGGTGGTTTTGCGGCTCACAGGCACCAGGGGGGTGCGAGACGACCACCATTCAACACGAAATCAGTAATATAAACATTACAATGACTCCAAAGCTGTTCGGTTAAGGTAAAAAAGTTACTTAGTTCACCTTTAAATCGCACAGCACTAGAGGTAAGTATTAAAAAAAAAAAAGTAATTTCCATCTTAGCAAGACTAAATAAATGAGTAATTTCATTCAGTGTTTTGAAGATTGGGAGGTTGGCTTTGGTTGGAGAGGAGCAGCAATAGTTTGCGAGTCTGGGGTCAGACGGCGAACCTCAGGATGACAAAAACAAGAAACTTGAAATTAGTTTTTCATTTAGTTGTATATATATATAAAAAAGTCTCTCGATTTAATTATACCAAAATAAACTATAAATATACCTAAAACCCCTAATAGATTCTGTCTAAAAACTTTTCCAGTTTTCTGTGCGACTGCCACGTTGATGGGACAGCGTGTGGCAGCACTTAGCAGTCCGCTGCCCACAGAGTGAAGAGAACAGCAGGGGGTAGCAGCGCCTGCCTGCCCTCAGCTGCCGAGTCCCACACACTCTGCAATGGTCTGTTTTTATAGGCAGTGTCTCTAATTTAGGGGTGCACAGGTTCCTGGGAGAGAGCTAAACCAGATGTGCAGTGCTGTGAGGCGGTGGTGGCAGAGGCTGGCTCGGGCAGTCCTGTCGACCCTGTGGGATGGGGAATGGTGGGTAGGAGGAGGTGCTTCTAATTGAGGATCTGGCCTGATATATAGCTTTATAATTACAGGCGCTCTCTGCACGTATACAAAAGAGGCAATTATATTAGGCATCTGCTCTGATGTTTTTATTGGGATGCCAGAAAAAATTATTTGGAAGGTGTTATTCCTATGTTCCTTCTCTGCTTTAATTTCTGACAATCTATCATCTAACCATTATCAAAAAAAAAAAATCAACTAATCGTATAAATCATAAATACTTGAATATAAAAATGAAACAAGTAAATAAATAAATAAATGATGCAATCAGTACTGATTTTGTTTTAGTTTTTGAAAGAAGTCCAAATCTGCATTTATTTGATAAGAAAATTGTAAAAACAGTATTATTGTTTACAATTTAAAATAGAAACAGTTATTTTAAATTGTAAACAATAATACTGTTTTTACAATTTTCTTATCAAATAAATGCAGATTTGGACTTCTTTCAAAAACTAAAACAAAATCATAAATACTTGAATATAAAAATGAAACAAGTAAATAAATAAATAAATGATGCAATCAGTACTGATTTTGTTTTAGTTTTTGAAAGAAGTCCAAATCTGCATTTATTTGATAAGAAAATTGTAAAAACAGTATTATTGTTTACAATTTAAAATAGAAACAGTTATTTTAAATTGTAAACAATAATACTGTTTTTACAATTTTCTTATCAAATAAATGCAGATTTGGACTTCTTTCAAAAACTAAAACAAAATCATAAATACTTGAATATAAAAATGAAACAAGTAAATAAATAAATAAATGATGCAATCAGTACTGATTTTGTTTTAGTTTTTGAAAGAAGTCCAAATCTGCATTTATTTGATAAGAAAATTGTAAAAACAGTATTATTGTTTACAATTTAAAATAACTGTTTCTATTTTATTATATTTAAAAATGTCATTTATTCCTGTAATGGCAAAGCTGAATTTTCAGCAGAAATGACTGCAGTCTTCAGTGTCACATGATCCTTCAGAAATCTTTCTAATATGTCGATTTCTCAGTGCTCAAGAAACATTAGTTATTATCATCAATCTAGAAAACAGTTGTGTTGTTTAATACTTTTGTGGAAACCGCGTACAGTAGATCTTTTCAGGATAAAAAAAACAACAACTTTTGAACAAGTGTACAGTATATTACAATTTAAAAAAATGTTGAAGTGCAAAATGGGAGCGTCTTGTGTTAGTGTCTGTTGTGCAGGCATATGTATGTGTGAGTATGTTGGACTGAGCTGCAGTGGTGACAAGACTCCCTTCCTATACACCCAAAAACCTCCGTTCCAAAACACCAGAGTCCTGCCTGTAGCCGGACAGCAGACATTTGCTTTGGCAGTAACTATTATCACGGGACCTTAAACTGTTCCCTCTGGCTATGCCATACAAATGAGTTCAGCACTTGTTTCCCCCCTCTTTCCATTCATAATCTTGAAGCATTCCTGTGTAAGCAACTCAATTAGAGGCTGCAAACCCCTTCACTTCAACATAGAGTTAAGAAGCAGAGCTGAATTGAGCCATCGATAAAACAGAGGTCTGTTCAACCTATTATCCTGCTGTTTCGGGCATCAGGCAGAGTCTGACTGTGAGCCGGAGGCTGTGGTGATTTATTTATTCACTTTCATCCATCCAGAGGGCGTAAGGCCAGCATTTCCCATCTCACCCATTGAGAAGCAATGACTGAGACTTCTCATAACATTGCATGCGCAATAGATTCACTGAAAGTACACAAAAAGGGCCTAAGGAACGTGCCCATTGAGTAAAAACCCGTCTGGGTGTGATGGGGAAATGCGGCTGTGTTGTTTTTAGTGGCGACTGTGCTTTCAATCGGCGTGTCGCCCTGTCAGACGCAGACCATAATTAACATGTAAAATGCACGCCATTGGCATGCACATGCACTTGGCTCAGCAATGGAGCATTTCAGCAAGACGTGCACTCATAGCCGACGCCGTCTCCTTTCATTGTTTTCCTCTATTTGTTATTTTGGGGCCTGTTGGGGCAAATGCGTTTGGCATTCACATTGCTGGCAGGAGGAAAGTGATCTGTAGGAGTGAGCTACATGTATTCAAAGCTTTTTGGGTTTAAATTCAAGAGGGGGTGATGATCCATCATTCTTGCGTCTTAAGAGTTTACTCTTCCCTTTATAAGTCATGGATGACTGATGTGGGGTTACATACTAATCATATTTAAAGACAGGAGATTTGTTTTAAACACTACTCTCGGCAGCAAAGTCATGTGCATGTGAGTGAAAAATAGCAGTATTCACTGCACTATAGCATATTTATTTAAATTTGCTTGTTAAAATAATAATATAACAAATGAAATAAAATGCAAAAAAGTTAACAAAATAAATAAATCTAAAATGAATTTTTTTTTTATATATAATATAATATATAAAATAGCATTTAATTTTCTCAACTCATCGTGTATTGTGATGGGGTCTTATTGGTGGATTTTATCCAAAGTGGAGTTTGTAGAAAATACAGCTTTACAGTGAGGTTTACAGATATATGAAATGTCAAAATGCTTATTTTGCCGTACAGTGAAGTCTATAACAACCTATTCAACACCGCATGCCTCCAGTTAGTGTCTTGGTTTGACCCAGTAGTGCGTGTAAAACTGCCGAATGACCAAATAAATTTACAGTGCTGCACATGTTGGCTCTAATGACAAGCTGGACAGATTTTCCATGTGCACAGTTTTCATTTTTTACAACAACGATCACCATTTATAGGAAAACCTCAACCTTCTCTCTCCAAGTCAGCTAATGGGCAAATGGGAATCATGAAGGGAAAAACAAGAGGGTCACTTTGTGCATGCTGAACACTCACTCTAGTGGTGGGTCTGCTGAATTTATTAGAACATAAATTGATTTTTAAATACGCATACGAATTTTATCTGCACACCATTCCAAGACAAACGCTAGGCTCTGCAATGCATATTTATCAGGACTTTGCTCTACTGAAGGGCTTGCTTTATGCCACCACGCCATGAGCTGACATCGACCATCAATGAAAGCCCTGTGTCTGTGGGTTGGTGTGGAGAGCCGTGAACACCTGAGTGCCCAGAGTGAGACCACATCAAGCCAGGCGGACGAGAAGGCCAAAGACACAAGCCGGGAAGGGGAAAGGCCCATGATGTGTTGAGCTAACAAGCCTCACTAAACAAACTGTGGGCAGTCAGCTCCGCGGCGGGCAGCGTTAGCAGTCAGAGATGCAGGAACTCTCATGACCGACTCATTACAGTCATAAAAACGCAAAGGTCCGTGTTTGATTTGTGATTGGAAGTAATTGGGGCATGTGATGTGAGCGGGTGCGTGGATATGTGGCACTAAAAGTTACTGTGGGTGGCTGGACTGTTCTATACACAGGTGAAGATTGAAAGACTAATTTTTTTTATGTGGAAAGCTTTTTTACACAATGTTTCGCTAAGTGCAGTACATTAGTTAGCTGTTTGTACTTGCCTGGGTTATTATCATTAGCTAAAACTAAAAACATTTCTGTTAAATGCAATAAAATAAATGTAAACTGAAATAAAATAAAATATAAAAAAATTGTGGCACAATGGCCCCAATATATTCTTTTTTTTTTTGTTCTTCGCTTAGGGGTAAAAATAAGTTCAAAATACCACACTGTTTGGAGCAGTGTTTAAATGAATATGTAAAGATGTGCTGTGCAGTTTCCTTTCAATAAAAAAAACAACAACAACAAAAATGACAATAGTGAGAAAACAGCAGTTAAGAAAGCATCCGATCATAGCGATGTGGATATATGTTCGCACGAGCTCTGCAATTCGGCACTCGAGTCAAGTCACGTTTATTTATGAAGCACTTTATACAATAGATCGCTTCAAATCAAGCAGCTTTACAGTATTAAACATGAAAAAACAGTGTCAGTATCACTTTCAGTTTGAACTACAATTTCAGTTTCTACTATAAAGCAGCTCTCCAGTGTGTTCATGTTTTTACCTGCGTATTACACCTAGCTATTACGTAATAGGCACGGACCAATGGTAGCTTGAAGGTGTTCATCAGCCAGAGCAAACTTTTCCATAAAGTTCACTTTGGGAAGCTGTTTTGAACTCCAGAAAACAAACTCCAAACAAACTTCACTTCGGCCTGATTTTGTTCGAAATGACGTCACACCAGTTCGCTCTTTGATTTCACTTGTAGTATATTGGGGCCTTAAGAGTTACTGTGTGTGGCTGGACTGGATCATAGCAAGAGTGAGTGCCAGCCTGATTACTTTCAAATTAGCTATTTGTACTGGCCAGGGTAATTATAGTTAACTAAAAGTAAAACCATAAAAAAAAAACATTTTTGTTACTTGAAATAAAATAAACGTATGTTGATATAAAATATTGAAAAGTTGAAAAAGTGCGGATTTGTGACACTAAGAGTTACTGTGGGTGGCTGGACTGGATCAAGGCAAGAGTGCGTGCCAGCTTGATTATTTACAATCGCAAGTTTCCTGAGCAGACACCCTACACTGACTTCCCCCTCATCCTCTCTCACAGAGTTACCCATTCACAACACTGTATTTTTTCCCCTAAACTCTGGATGAGAGCCGAAAACCTGCTTGGCACCGTGAGACCTGCAACCTACTCGCCCTGGTTCACCCCTAAAGATTACGCAACGACATGCAATCGTGATCCTCTGGGCATCTTTTAACAATGGTACATTATTTAGCCAGGAGTAATCAGTACCTTACAAGATCAAGAACATACACCCGTCCATTACATGACTAATTGGATCACATTACAAAGAAGCAGAAGGGGGTACATAGCTGCCATAACACATCCTTGAAAACAAAGAGCAGAGATGAAAGACCTGGCATTACAGCCACAGCAAAAAAATATGTCTCCTCCAAACACTGTATTTCCCTTTTAAGGTAATGTTGGAGGGAAGTCGAATGTTACTTATAATAACACATCACACCTGCAGCCCAATCTGAATTAGAGGCCGTAACAGAAACGCCTCGTAAATTGTTGAGATGGCTCATGTTTACAGCCGATTGCCGCGTGAGTCATGTTTTATACACAGGTGAAGATCGAAAGACTTATTCTTTGATGTGGAAAGCTTCTAGTCTATTATTTTTTACACAATTTTTTGCAGAGTGTAGCAAATTAGTTAGCTATTCGTTCTGGGCAGGGTTATAATCGTTAACTAAACCTTAAAACCATTAAAAAATTTTTTTTTGTTAATTAAAATAAAAGAAATTAAATGTTGACTGAAAAAAAACAACAAAAAAAACAACAAAAAAAAACCTTAAACTTATTTTATTTCAGCTAGTTGCCAAGGCAATTTTTTTTCCATTTTTGTTTAGTCTAACTTGAAGTATTAAAATAAAACTTTATAGTTTTTATTAATACATTTTTATTGATTTATTTTCTAGATTATATAGACATTTTAAAAAATGACAAAAACGCACAACAAAATTACTAATACCTGAATAAAAAAAAATGTAAAAAAAATTCTATAATAGTATATCAATGATACTAAAATAACACTGGTACTGATTGCATCTAATTTTGGTCCTGTAAGTAAGACTGTTTTTGTTTTGTGAAGATGTCTAAAGTTTCAGCGCTAATAGTGGCATTAAACAGAATTGGAAAAATAAAGATTATCTCCAAACAGGTTTTCCATACTCCCCCTGTTTGTCCTGCTAGATATACAGGAAGTCAAAACACCATTGGTTGAGTTATAAAATGATATATCTGCCCATTTAAACCTTAGAACAATATTTTGAAAGCACCACAAAGCCACAGTGTTTACACTCTTGGAGAAGCAGGGGTCCAAATAAATAAATAAAAACGAGCCCTTCGGGAGACAGTGGCTCATAAATTTTTACTTTTAGGAGCCAAATGATTTTTTTGTTTATTTTACAAAACTGCAATTGCATTTTTACCTTACTTATTTTAATTGTTAAAATATTAGAATATAATTTACAGTGTAAAAAACATGCTGTTTATATGGCAACATGCAGTTAAAGATGCATGAGTTGGTAATCAGATAGGCTCAGACTCGCTATAATAGATATTGGAATAAGCCTTGCATTAATTAGTTGAATTAATATAAACTGATGACTGCTAATCAGATGAAATCTGACAAGGCCACAAATTGACAAAGTTTTCATTCTTTCAATCTAATATTAGATCTGACATTATTGTCACAAATGTATATTTTGTCACATTTGCGACTTTTTTAAGTTGCACCCATGGGAACCCAATGCTTACTTATATCTCTCTTTACATGAAACAAAGTATTGCAGCACAAATTCCTTAAAGGGGTTGTATAATGCCCTTTTCACAAGATGCAAAATAAGTCTTTGATGTATGCATGTGAAGTTTTAGCTCAAACTACCCCACAGATATTTTTATATAGCATGTTAAAATTGTTACTTTTTGAGGGTGAGCAAAAACACAGTTTTTGTGTGTGTCCCTTTAAATGCAAATGAGCTGCTGCTCCAGAGGGCGGAGCTTCAGGAGCTCCTGTGTTAGCAGCTATGATTACCTCACACAGACATGCACTGAGAATTTCAAACACTTTTAGCCTTTTATGTTCAAACCGGAGTCGATAAAAGATGGAGAGACTCAAGAAGAAGTGACAACATGTAGACAACATTTCTGAATGGTTAGTTGATGAATTTATGTAGCTTATGTGTAGTTATCTTCTAGTCATTGATTAGCATATTCTGTCATGATAATCTTTAAGGCGGGTTTATGTAAATTGTAGGGTTCATGATGTCACTAACCCGGGAAGAATGTTGTGTGGTCCCTACCAGCCGTTTGTTGTAGTCCTTAAAAAGAAACTTTGAGCTTCGTAACTTTGCAGATGTTGTTTATGCTCAAACAGCAACATTACACACTAACTAAAGTTAGAAAAATGAAATGAACCACCCCTTTAAGGTGATAGTATATCGGTTAGTGCTGTACTAGTGGAGAATAACTCACTGTCCACTGGGCTCATGTAGTCAGGGAGATGAGCAGCCGCGGCCCCCGTCTGCATGAGCAGGTCTCCGTAAGGGCTGCGGTGACTGGTGATGAGGTGATAGTACTCTGAGGGGTTGGCCCCAGGGGGGGGAGGGGGCAGGCCAAACAAGCTCCGCTCCTTCAGGTGTTCATGGGTCACTGCTAAGACAGAGAAGCGTTTAGTATTTCAGGAGTCACACAAACACATTCCCCTGCACAATGTTTGTCACATGACCTTATACAGTATTTAAATACAGTATACCGCTGCTTATGAGAGATGTACATGGTTTTTAATTCTAAAAACACAAATTGTAAATTATCTAGCCATGAATTATTCAATGAAGCCTTTTGTGTACCAGATGATTTGGGGCAAGTTGTGCCAGTAGCTTTACTAATATTGATAGTAAGCTTTGCCTTCAAATATTAAATATTACAAATGCTGAGTAATGAACTGTTTAATAACATTGAAAGTAAAAATTTGTCTGTATTTAATCGATCAAAAAAATTCAGTAAAAACTGCAATTTAAAATAACGGTTTTCTATTTAATATATAGTTTATAGTAGACATCTTGAAATATAGCTAAAAGTAAAAAGTGGCACAGATTACTTTGCTCTCCCCTTCCCCTTAAGCCTCTTGCCAAAACTTTAACACCTGCACATAGTAAACGCTAATCTAAAGGTGTCAAAGGCAATACATGCAAGTGATATATTTATTTTTCTGTCTGCTGAGGTCAGATAACCATTAGTGCCTCCTACGTTATTTCCGTAACACTCGCCTACGACGAAGAAATAACAGCAATTCACGCCCATGCTGCTTAAGTTATGGGACGCTCAGGATGGGGGAGGGTTCCACCCCATTCTTGCTTGCTTGGCCATTCATACCATAACAGCTCTATCAGGAACAATTAGGCCCCAGCGAGGTTAAAAAAGAACAGGCGTGTGTTTGTGCTGGATTCATGGCAGAACAAGGCCGTTTATTTTCTCCACGCTCGCCGGATCGTATAACTGCGTCCCTAGAGGGGCTCAGAAACGGTGTAAGGAGGGGTGCAGCAGAGGCTGGGGCTAAAAAAGCCCTGAGGCAGTGGACCAATGAAGGCAGATCAGCAGTCAGAACACCGCTCTGGGGCTCGGGACATCTTCAGTGATCTTAATCAGCAATTCTTTAAGGACCGTCTGTTAAACAGAGAATATGATTGACTTCTGCAAGCCTGAAGCTCTGTCTCAAAGTTAGTTGACTGTATAATGTGCGGACACAATGGATGTAGAGCTAAAAAAAAAATCCAATTTAGACTAGGATTAGTGTGGTATTTTATGCAAATCATTGAATTAATCACCTGTAATTCTTTTATGCGAGACCTTTTAAAGTGTAGGTGGACTGTTGGGAACACGGTGTATACGAGAACGTCAAAAAAGGCTTTTTAGGTTTTATTTGGATCCATTCAAGCTCAATTCCTTCCATTATCTCTGCCACCATTTAATCACCAACACAATCTTTTCCACATTGCTTATTTAAGTGTGAAAGCAAACCCATTACTGGAAGGAGAATGTGCTTGGTGACTTATCTCTGGTTTGGGGTGCTCGTCCCAACCTGTTATAGTAACAGGGCTGAGAGGACCATGTTTTTTGGCAAGGGAGATAATGTCTGGGAAATTGTTTCTTTCTCAATATTAGGCTATCTATTTGCAAATTCAGGCTAACATGCCATGTAAGAGCAGGTCTGCAGTAATGTTTTTAGCATTCCAAATGTCCAAGTCATTGACACAATAAAGGAGATAAACAATGGTAGACAGCGTCTGGGGTCTTTGAGTTTGTGGAGGAGCAGAACCATTAGCTTCTTTCCTCCTTAACCAATATTTGTATTCTTCCTCCTAGACATACAATCCATTTTTAGGTGGTACAATGGGTGATTTGAAGGTGCTCTTGGATTTTTACTGGCACATATTAGCACGCACACACACACACACACACACACACACACACACACACACACACACACACACACACACACACACACACACACACACACACACACAAATATCATTCCAAACCTGTTAGACTTTTTAATGTTTAAAGTGAAGATAATGTACCTGGGGGACTTTCTTTCTTTTTTAAGCACAAAATAAGATGTTAGACAGGATGTTCACAAAATGAAAGTGAATGTTTCCCAGGGGCTGTCAAGTGCACAAAACATAAAAATAAAAATCACAATAGAAGTATTGTAAATGTGCTTCGTTACGGTCTTTCCTCACACAATATTATCATATGGTTTCAGACTACATGAATTACAGCACATGAATCACATTACTTTTATGGTGGTTTTAATCATTTTTGAAGCTTGGTCACAATTCACTTCCATTGTACAGAAACAAGCAATGTGAACATTTTGCGAAACATCTTTTTTTGTTTTTAACAAAAGAAAGAAAGTCATATGAATATAGAAATACATGAGGGTGAGTAAATGAATATTTGAATTTACAGCTGACCTTACAGTACTGTTCAAAAGTTTGGGGTTGGAAAGATGTTTCTGAAAGAAATCTCTTATGCTAAACATAACAAGGCTGCATTTTTTGTGGGGATAAAAACAGTAATATTGTGAAATATTATTGCAATTTAAAAGAACGGTTTACTATTTTAATATGCAACTTATTCCTATGACATCGAAGCTAAATTTCATTACTTCAGTTTTCAGTGTCACATTATCCTTCAGAAATAATTCTAATATGATGATGTGCTGCTCAAGAAACATTCGTTATTATTATCAATGTTGAAAACAGTTGTGCTGCTTAATATTTTTGTGGAAGCCATAAATAAAAAAGAAAAATCCGGATTTTTTGATGAACAGTAAGTTCAAAAGAGCAGGATCTATGTGGAATAGGAATCTTTTGTAACAATATACAAATCTATGTCTCTTTTGATCAATTTAAAGTGTCCTTGCTGAATAAAAGTATTAATTTCTTACTGAACGGTAGTGTATTTGTCAGCGACGACAACAACACACTGGTACATGGAGAACAATATGACACTCACCGTCAGCAGGGCTCAGTCCTCGTGCTGCGGAGATCATGGAGAGAGTGGGGCTGCTGTGGACTGAGCGCAGGTAGTGCTCCATGTGTGGGTTGACATACGGGTGTGGTGGGTTGAAGGGGGATTCTCCGGTAGTCGCAGCGTGAGGCGATAGTCGGATGAGAGAGATATCAGAGATAACTGGACTGCCAGCTAATCCATGAGGTCTAGCAAAAGACAAAGAAAAAGAAGACCGCAGTTAGTTTCTTACACAAAGACAGGGTGCCACATAGTTTAAGTGCTTAAGTGTAGAGTAATTAGGAAACCTCTGTGCAAATCCATGTCTTAAGGTCACGTAAAAATACTTTTTACCATCCCTATCTTTAATCACTGTGTCAGTGACGGACCTTAATTATTTCACTTAAAACAAGCTCGGAACTCATCAGGAAATTACCATTTACTTCCTTAATGCATATTCCTTATTTTATGGTGCAGGATTCATTGACTTTTAGATGACATCACAAATCCATCTGGCTCTCTTCTGGTATGTAACACTCACTTTTCACAATTCAACACATTTCTGATGGATACAATTAAATCTCTCCTTGAATATCCAGTTTCACTTTGAATTATGTTGCATATTAAAGTAAAGTAAATAAATAAAATGGTTCATAAACAGTGTTATTCAACAATCTAGACTTTAAAACGTTGTCTTGCCTTCCATTCAAAATGTCTAAACATTCTCAAAAGTTTACCTGAGAAGCAAAATTATAAATATTCAGATTTTTTTTTTTAAATCAGAAAACATATCTTCAATTATAGAGCTGACCTAACTAACAGTTTATTTTTTTTACCTTATTGACAAATTGTTGTTTTTCTTGTTGTAATGTTATTATGATGTTTCAAGATTTAAATATATATATATATATATATATATTAAAAAAAGATATGTATATACCAAGCGGCAACCTTCAGATCTCTCTCTTGAATCCAACACGGAAGTGACTTAAACTGCAATTCATTGACTGGCCACAAGAGACAGGCTCCAGAAGAAAGTCAATCCCCTAGACCCCAATGTAAATATGCCCAACTTTACAGCAGAAAAAAAAAATGTTTACTTACAGCCTGGTACAAAAAGTGGTTTTGGTCTATATAGCTAATTTTGCCCTTCATGACAACTATGAGGGAGGTGATTTATTTTTTTATAACTTTTTAAAAATTATATTAAGCCTTAAAGTTATGCATAATTAAGGGCAGGGCCACTTGAGTGACAGGTGGATTGCACTGTTGTCACTACTAGCCATTTGTCTGCGGTCTGTTTGCCATCAAGTCACCTCAGCTAATCCCACCTTTTTGCCCATTTTCAATTATCTGGGAGCGACGGCCGGCTCAGCCCACTTTGGGCTTCAAAAATGCTCCAGGTCCAGATGTAACATCTGAAAGCACCAATTGGGTCAAAAAGGGTCTTGGGCTTCAGACCTAGGGTTTGGGATTCAGACCTTTACTGTCAAACTGTTCATATATATATATTTTTTTCACAACTCCCAAACATAGACAAGCTACTCCTCCCTTTACGACTGAGGTATTGAACAAGTCGAAACTGAGAGAGCTGTAGTACATGGTTGGTTGTAATGTTTGCGTGGGATTGATGCCTCTGAAGACACACGCCTGAAGTGTTATGATGATACTGCTTAATACTCCCTCCCCATTTCTCAGTCACTGTTTGAAGAGGCTGATGTGTAGAACAAGATAATGGGGCAGAAGTTCACAGATAGCCCACAGGTCAAGGTGAGGATATAAATGTGTCACGTCTTGGCAGGTATATCATGCCCGTCCAAAGAACACCAGCCAGGAGGCAGCTGCAACTCTTACATTTCCTGAAAGTAGAGCACACATCTCTGATCTTCAGTAGCAAGAGGACTTTGAAGAGATGTTTGCGTGTGGTTCCCTTGATGACATATTAGTATACTGTGGTTAAACACTTGGACGAGAGCAAGATCAGAACCTGATGTCCCACATTTACATTTACGTATTTGGCAAAAACTTTTATTCAAAGTGCAACCCATAATCTTGCCGTTGATATACTGCCATCATCTACTGTTTGAGATACAGGAAGGTCATGAAAGAAAAAAAAACAAACAGCTGGTCATTATTTCAAAATAAACCCAATTATATGATCTGGAACCTAATGTCAAACTGATTCTGACTGGCTAATGCTGTGTTTGACCAATCAGAATTAAGTATTCGAGAGAGCTCTGTAACAGTTGAGTCCCTAAATGGAGCGTTCTTGAACACAGAGGTAATGTCAGACAGTGTTAAATAAAGCAGACCTGTCTATGTCCCCATACTACTTCACTTTCCACTGGGAGAGGAAATGACCATGCGTATGAATTAGAGCCTGCGTTCCACAAGGGTGTGTTCTGCGCTCGGGCTGGAAATTATGGGGGGATGGTCGGTTCTTCTGGGGATTTGATGGCAAGCAGGCTACAACTATAGCTACACATTCATTTTGTATCGAGGAAAATTAGACCATACTCAATGGGGGAGAAAAAAAAAAGCCTTTGCCTAAATGAAAGGGGAATGTTTCTTTTATGAAAGTGTGCGTTGTTTACAATTGTTTGACATGTGAATGAAGAGGATTACAGATTGCCTCCATCAAAATGCATTTAGTTATGTGCCAAATCTTTTAAGTAACAGTTCTGTCATCATCTACTCACTGTCATGTTTTTCAAAACCAAGGAGAAAGTTCAGTCCTGCTCTTTTGCATACAATGAAAGTGAATGGTGACCATGGCCTGTCAAGTTGCAAAAAATGACCAAAAGCACTTTAAAAGTATCATAGGCCCTGTTTCCAGAGGTTCAACTACCTCTGGAAGTGGTCGAAAGTGGACAAGCTCAAAACGTTTTAGACCCCGTTTACACCTGTATTTATTTAGTGTTGTCTAAATGTGATCTGATCGACCAAAACACATCTTAATACCAGGGCCATTCAGGGTAAACAGGTGTAAACAGGGCCAAACATGTAAAATGATTATATTAAAACATTTCTGGTGAGGAACAAACTGAAATGCAATTAGCTAATTATTTAAAGCCCCACTGTAGTCAATCATTTTATCCCTTAAAACTAATCTTTGATCACCAAAATGACATATTTATAGTATACGAGGTTCTATGAATATGCAAATTAGCCCTGCCTCCACCCAATCACACTAGCTCAGAGATCCACTCGTTGACGATCACACATTGACGTGATTGGTTACAAGGTAGTTTGTGACGTCAGAAACACCGGCGATTTCAAACCGCGTTTTTGAGACTCAGCAATGGTGTTGACATGAATTTGCACATGGTTTGTCTTAAACATTAAAAACACCACATAGACATATAAACAACATTAAAAGCTAGATTTTCAACACAGGGGGACTTCTTTCAAAAATCTCCCAATATGACATCAAGACATGTAACAGTAGATTTGATGTTGATGATGCCAAACGCCATTGGTTATTGTGTGGTTAGTAATTGATTATGATGCATGTGTGTATATTCAGATTGCACAAACAACATTTGAGAACCGAGGGGAGGAATTAACTTCAGTAAATAACTTGAATTTTGGTCTGTTTATCACACAAAGCTAATCTATGACTTTATAAGACGTTATTGCACTTATGATGTATTTTTGTAGCTTGACAGGCCCCGATTACAATTCACTTTCATTGTATGCAGCAGTGTGAACATTCTGCTTAACATCTCCTTCTGCGTTGACCTGAAGAAAGACTACAGGTTTAAAATGACATGAGGGTGAGTAAATGATGACAGAATTTGAAACCATTGCTTTAATACATGCATTTTTCAAAAAGGGATAAACCGTTTTTTGTACCTTTAATGAGATGCGAGCAAGGCCTACAGTGACTATCTGAATGGCAGGTATCAGATGCATTATGCTTGGCACAGTCTGGCTTCATCTCAGTCTCTCATTTATACCATCTCTGTTCGGAGGCCAACCTGCACCCAGCCGGAGTCGTGCTCAGTTTCCAGTAAACGCCTGCAGACTACCAGGCTTGTCCTGTTGCCAACTTTCTGCCATAAGCCTCCTTGAAAGGATAGCCATAAAGACGTCTCTGTTCTTGAGGAGCTGAAAGAAAACAGACTCGCCATACACAAACCACCAAACCCTCCCCCCATTTGTAGAGGGGGGTGGGGGTGAAGCAAATGCTCAAAATTAATATTCGCCTGCAATAGTGCTATGATTTTACAAACTGCCAGCAAAGGCGTGTTATCTGCATGTGGCCATAAGCACGTGTTGGTTGTCATCTTGACCACTGACAACAGTATGCAAACAGATGGCATCACCACAGAAAATGTCATGATGGTTGTATTGTAAATATTGTGACCATTGGTTTCAGTGTCCCAAACTGAACATCAAAAGATGTCAATTAAAATGGTTAATTAAAAACACACAAATATATTTGATGCAGAAGACAGCTTGACAGAAATCGCCTTCTTTACATTGACAAATGTAAGTTGTTAGTAGGAGACAGAGTATTCTTTCTTAATGTACTGATTCTTTACACAATGTTTTTTACATTTAAAACCCCCGACTAAAGCTTAAAGCCACGTGAAACACCAATTGCAACCCTCAAATCATGCACAAGAAGTCCAGCAATGTGCATTAAAAAAGTAAACAGGATTAATTTTGATTTCATGCTGACTTTAAAGCTCCTGTAGGTAACTTTTGAAAACATGTATTTGCCAAAACTGTCATTATGTCCTGACAGTAGAATATGAGACAGATAATCTGTGTAAAAATCAAGCTCCTCTGGCTCCTCCCAGTGGTCCTATTGCCATTTGCAAGAAATACACGCTCCCGGTCAGAAACAACCAATCAGAGCCAGGAGGAGTGTCTTAGCACTGTCAATCACGCTCGTGTACGCGCTGATCCCCTCTCTTGCACAGCGCGAGCGCCGGAGCGCGAGCCGTCGTTCAAACTCAAGATTGCCGGCGAGCTGCAGCTGTGCTTATGACGGAGAAACAACCTAAACTGCCAATTCTCGAGTGACACCTGCTCATAAAACAAAGAGGTAAAAGGAAAAAGACTGACGACGATAAACAAGCGAAAAAGAAAGAATTACACAGAGCCCATTGACTCGGTGTCAAAACTCTAGCCGCATAACATGTAGATAAAATGTCACGCACTCTGCTAAGCAACAATTGAAACCTGCTAATTCACTGGCTTGTCATGTTGCTGAAATAATGTACTAGCACACCTTATCTAGCATTATATATCGCTAGAATAATTACTTACATACTCTAACGTTAGTTACCGTTATATTAACGCTATCTTACTAGCTATTTATAACTTATAGAAAGAGAGCAACGTTATAAAGTTACATGTAGGCTATTGCAAAATACATAATGATTTGAGGACCAAGTTTGTAGTCAAAGTATGGGCAGGCCATAGTCAATGTAAAGCATATTGTTGACGTTTAGTCCCTATTAGTGAATGTGCCATATAACTTTTTATCCACCGTCATCGGTGGGCCTGTTTACTAGCCTGCGCGTTCATGACAGGCTCCGCTGTGGAGGACGAGCTGTGGAGGGAGGGCTGTAGCGCAGCAGAGAGCAAGGGGGTGGGACCTGTAAGTTGTGCTTGTTCAAATTTTTAGGCTAAGTCAACGTTTTCTCAAAACTCCCTACTGCAGCTTTAAGCATAATGTCATTATGAATTCTCAGCCTTATTGGCACATAATTAAAGATTTGGAGTAATATTTACAGTGGTTTTGAAGTCTTGCCTACAATAATTGAACTACTATGAGAAAGTATGTCAACAACAGTGAGAGACAACGCTTAAATATACATAAACACATATTAACCCAGTTTTGGGTACATTCCCACATTTCTCAATGTTCGCCAGACAGTCAAAATCGACAAGACAACATGTCAACGCATTAATAAATCAGGAAAACTGCTCTGGGTGTTTGAACCCTCAATAAGCCATTATTTACAACTTTACCTGTCAGGGGATAAGAAAAAGTGGGCCCCTACTGACAAGAATGATAGCCAAGGTCTTGTTGTTACGCCCTCTCTCTGACAAGATGGTACTTGAACAGTTGAGGAGACCTTAGTCATAGACAGGGTATGTCATGGTGCATTTAGAGAGCTTCTTCTTAATAGCTACCTGTCATTTTTAGCAGTCTTCCATCGTAGCACCATGGGTGGTACCAGCCCATAGTAACAAAACACAATAACTGTCTCCATTTGACATTCTTTTTAGTGTCTCTATTACCACACGCAAAAAAAGATGCAATAATAACGTGAAGGTACTGTTACCATCTTACTGCAGTCAATAGCAATGTTCCTCGTGACCTAACTGCTGTAGAAAACCTTTGCAAAAACCACCGACTTGATAAGTAACTTGAAACGGTCATGACAAGTATATTGGCAACAAAGATTATGGTTTTAAGTTTATATATATATATATATATATATATATATATATAGCCTGGATGCCAGCCCGAACCCCGCCCACAACATTTTTTGGTCGGGAAGTTCGGTCTAGACTCGATCCATTGAGGAGTAATTATGATCGGTTCAGAATTAGTCGGGCCAATCAAATTGCCAGGGCGGGCTTTATACGATGATGGACAGATGATCTGCAGTTACGTAATCATCACGTTATCAAAGAGCGCTTGGGTTGAACTGGTTTCCCTCAGAGATGACTGCAGCTGGAGAATTGAGATGTATAGATTCCGCTATTGCGTCTGTTGTAAAAGAAATCGACAGCGCATTAACTTTAAAAGACGAACAGAGAACTGCAATCAAGGCATTTGTCTATCGGAAAGATGTGTTTGCCGTCCTTCCTACGGGATTCGGCAAAAGTTTATTTTATCAGCTGGCTCCGATGGTCGCTAAGAAGATGGGACGCAATGAAAACCCTGTGGTCGTTGTGGTTTCTCCTTTGGTCGCAGTCATTGAGGACCAAGTAAAAGAAGCAACATATTATTTTACTACTTCTTCCAGCGTGCGTGTAGTTGAGTTCTATTGACAATTTGCGTAGCTCATAAAAAAACACTTACTGCGTTGCTCTGATTGGTTGTAGGTCTATCCAATTGAGTGCAGAGTTTTTTTTTTTCCTGGTTCGGTTAAGACACGCCTCATAATCAAAGCCCTATGGAGCAGTATCAGACTCACATTCTGACTAGAATATGAGTATGACGAAGTCAGGCTAATATATATATATAATGCTTCTGTAAACTTCATAAATGCTCATATTTTGACAATATGCGTTATTTCATTCCACAGGCTCTGTGGAAATATTCAGAATATGCCTATTCCCTGCTGACTCCAGAGAGAATATCAGTATGCCACATCTCTGGTCAGGTGCTCTGAATGATTTAGATGAATCACATCTTATCCCACAGAGACTGCAGTTAACTGCCACTGTGGCAGCCGTGGGAACCTTTTCCAAACTCAATGCATGCTCTCCAGTCACTCTCTTTCTCTGCAGTATTACTGTATGTCCAAAACTTACAAACATGCATTATCTACCATCACATTTACCAAAAGATATGTGCAAAGTTTCCCTTCACTATATAAAAAGACTTATTAGTTTAGACAACTTCTTTTTAGTACATTCATTGGTTTGAAAAAAATGTTGGGTGGTGTTTGATACCACTGCAATCTGAAACTGTTTTCCAAAAGAAAAATTATTTTGAGCAAATTATGTGTTTTTCTCATTCACTCTGCTGTCATTGAGGTTTGGGGGAAGGAAAGCTAGATTCTGGATGCTAATTGCTTTGTTTACATGTTGAAATACTCTACAAACATTTAGACATTCATCTGGAAGACTTGTCAACTATTCCTATTTATGTGTGTGTGGAGAGATTTGATTGCTTTGGAAGATTTTTTGGCAATCACATATCTGCAGCATATCTAAATAGATACAAACCACTATTTTAAACTGCTGGCCACAAGCCAAAATATCACGATTGCCAGTGTTATATGACAATAAATGAAGATGTTAATATTGTTGAGTAACTTAAAACCGCTGCAACACTGTAATGGCATCCCGGAATGAATCAGTGTTTGCATGAATCATTTAAGAGAGCAAATCAATTAATCAGAATTAATTAAATTAGCCAGCAGCCATATAGCCAGCAGCCATATCACCCTGTAGCCCAAGACTGGTTGCCCAGTAAAGCTAAGCAGGGCTGAGCCTGGTTAGTACCTGGATGGGAGACCTCCTGAGAAAACCAGGTTGCTGCTGGAAGAGGTGTTAGTGAGGCCAGCAGGGGGCGCTCACCCTGTGGTCTGTGTGGGTCCTAACACCCCAGTATAGTGACGGGGACACTATAATGTCAAAGAGCACCGTCCTTCGGATGAGACGTTAAACCCCCAGGATGTCTTTCGAAAGAGTAGGGGTGTAACCCTGGCATCCTGGCCAAATTTGCCCAGTGGCCTCTGTCCATCATGGCCTCCTAATCAATCCCATATATATATACCAATTGGCTTCATCACTCTGTCTCCTCTCCACCAGTAAGCTGGTGTGTGGTGGGCGTTCTGGCGCAATATGGCTGCCGTCGCATCATCCAGGTGGATGCTGCACATCGGTGGTGGTTGAGGAGATTCCCCCTTCTATGTAAAGCGCTTTGAGTGCTGAGAAAAGCGCTATATAAATGTAATTAATTATTATTATTATTAAATTAATCAGTATGTTTGAACAAATTAGTTGAATTAATGACTCAGTGACTCACTCCTATTACCTATTGGTGTGACATACAAAAAGAGACATTGAAAAATCCCTACCACCAATGCACAGATCTTATTGTATTTATTTGTTTCGCAAATGTTTGTCTAAGGGTGTGTTCACACTTGGCATGTTTGGTTAGATTAAAACGAACCCTGGTGCGATTGCTCAGTTAGTGCGGTTCATTTGAATAAGTGTGAACGCTTTGAATAAGTGAGTCGCGATGTTGCCCATTACAGTTCGGTACAGGAAGTTCTTTCACAAGTTCTTATCAGGGCAAAATACCATCATACAGTATGTAGGCTATGCACATAAAACGAGTGCATTTATCCCAGCACACAGCATTGTTTTTGGACGTTCGTTAAGTTCTGAAGTGAAGTCTACGTAATAAAAGCTGACCAATCAGGTTGTGAACATATCCCTATGCCTTTAGGTTCAGTGCTAAAATGCCAACGTGAACGCTAAGAGGACCAGGACTAAATGTTTTTTTTTGTGGTCCGGACCAAACGAACCAAGCAAACCGGACTATAAGTGTGAACACACCCTAAATGTTCCTCTAACAACTACTCTTACATATGGCAAAGATGTATATATTAAGGGTGAGCATAAAACCTATGTATCATGAATCATTCTATATCCGATCACTAAATCAGACCCTTGCCACTACTACTCCAAAAGATAACATTGTGCTTAATTTGCTGTGCAATACATGTAATTAGGTGAATTGGGCACAGACAATGAAAAGTACAGCTAAATCAAGGTCTTGATGAATTAGGGGGCCTCTGTCAAGGCCAAGTCACATTAATCAAAGAAGCCAGAGCACACAGAAAGAGAGAGGCCAGGAATTCTCTTTCTCGGGCTGTTCTATCCTGTGATAAATTGTTCTGGTGTCGCTGGACTCACAGTATGTACTGCTATCAAATCTGGGATTTTCAATGCAAATGCACAGATTGTTTCACAGATTGTCTTCATATATGTGAACATTTTTTCTTTTTATGATTATGATTTTTAACATAACTTGAGTGAATGCTTAACCTGATAAAAAAAAAAAATCCTTAAAAAATGTCTTATTATTTGGTTTGTCTCATTTGCTTTTAATATATTTAAACCCAAGACTTTCTTATTATTCCCAGGTTTAAACGTCAAAACCTTCCAAAATGGTTTCAGTAAATGCCAGACTCACAGATGCTGTCCAAAACAATGAAATATTACAAGGATGAGAGATGTTAATATTCTGTCTGTGACATGAAACTGCTTGAAACATTGGCATTTGTTTCTCACTACTTGGACATTTGTTCTCCATGTGTTGCACATCTCCGACTAGAGCTGAACAATCTTTCACGCAGAAGACAAACTGCTATACTGGGCGTGACCTGACCACAGCATGTCCTGAATCTGTGTGCTTTATACGGAAGACGACTCAACAGGTTATTTTTTTCTTTGAGACTTGATTAATGATGATTCCATCAGTGCAGACAGAGGAAAATAAATGTCGAAGTGCAAAACAAACTTACCCATGCATGGAGTGCAGAGGGTGTGGCTCGTAATGGTACCTCCCCTCATGGTGTCGCATGTCGATCGGAATCGGCGTGTGGAAGGTTGAGAATAAATGAGGAGCTGTGGAGTCAAGGACAGAAGAGAAAAAAGACAAATAAGACAGAGGCCAAAATGGGTGTTTTGTGCGTTTTGTGACCACTGTTCCTAAAATATATATATAATTAAAATTCAGTATAGTGTTATTCTAGTACCATTGCGATAGTATTATAGTTTTTATTAACAGCTTAAATTATTATTTTATTTATTTTAGTTAAAGTTTTAGTAATTTTGCTGTGTGTTTTGTCATTTTTATTCGTTTTTTTTAACATGTCTATATGGGTTTCATTTATTTTTTATTTGAGTTTTAGTTATTTTAGTATATCTAGTTAAACTAAAATCAGATTTTGGAAACTAGCTGAAATTAAATAAATTCAATTTATTTAAATTAAAAAAAAATATTTTTTTATGGTTTTAGTTTTACAATACAATACAATAACCCTGATTCAAACCACATTAAACACAAACACGTTATGCATAACACCATAGAAACAAGGAGAAAAAGTGTCTTGGAACAAATTCTTGTTCACAAAGTGCTATGTAGCCTATTTGAGCCCAAGTACAGTGTTGTTAGCTTAGCAACATGCTAATTCCAAACTATGTTTGATTTTAAAACTGAGTTTGCAAACTTAGACAATTCGTCAATATTAGTGGTCTTACATGTGCAATGAGTGAATTACAGTTTCTCATGATGAGTTTTTATTTGTCTGGGCTAGAAAAAAAAGAGGACTGAAACATGCTCTTCCTGTCATAAAAAGGTTGATTGCTTTTAAGGGGGTCTTGTTAAAAAACAACATGCTTTCATTAATGACTGGAACTTACTTGAGGTGGTGGTTATAGATCTTTGAGTAAGCACTAAATAGAGTATACTGTCTGCGTCTTAATGTGTGTTTGTCATTACTTTTTGCTCTTAATGAGCTCCTGAAGCTATTTTTGGATCGACTCAACTCATCTCCTGTGCGTGTCTGTCTGTGCCCATTCCTTGCCTGTATTAAAATTCTTGGGCATAACATGCACCGCTGAGTCAGACTTGACCTGAGAACGGAGAACATGGGGGTAAAGTCTTCAGATCATTATCTTCTCCTGTGAGAAGATCAGGGTAGATCAAGGTGGGGAAGGGCCACAGGAGCCTCTCAGGGGCCCATCAGGAGGAGACCCATATGAGTCAGCATTCCAGAGCTGCCGCTTTCACTTCAATCATCATGGTGACTCAAGCATGCATTATCCCGATTCAAGACTATAAAGAATGTGTCCTAAAAAGTTTTCTGCACAATTTCTAGTGCAAAAACCTGGTAAGGTAACCTGCTTTCTATCCAAGTTATTCTTATCATTTAGTATGAGCAGATTTTACACCACAGGGAACGAGACCAATAACGGTAAAAATTTGGACACGCCTACTCAGACCACAATCATTTTACGTTATTTACTGGAATTGTAAGTATGAAAGAGGCCTATCAAATAAAATAACTTTTTTCTTCTTTTAGAAAATGAAGAAAAAAAAACAATACTGTACAAGATCGCTGTAATCCGAGTATCCTTAATTTAATTATTATTAATATAAATATTATTTAATTCCACTGCCAAATGCATACTAATTTACTAGACTACCAATCAATCTACCAAATATAAAAATTATTATATAAATAATATTATAATAAAAAATGTGAATCAATATGTAATTTAATATGTATAAAACAGTGGCCAAAAGTGATGTCCAGAGGGGTTATGTGTGTTTAATGACCTTACAAGTTTGATTCAACTATTTGAAAAATATATTTAAAAAATCCTCATATTTTGGTTTAAGTATGAGCAAAAACATATTGCCAAACTTTGCAAAGAAAAACTAAAAGCTCACAGGAAAATGCATACATTGACTAACATAATCAAGTCATTTTTTGTTGGTTCTCTCTTGTTTTTGCAAGTGTTTATCATTTCTTCATCCAAAAATAATGTCTGCTCAATTCAAAGATTTTGAGCTGTAATAACAGTCACATTTTTAAAACCAAAGCTTTACAAAAAAACAGCGTATGGTAATGTACTTTGTGAGCTTGCATTAGATTTAAATGTTGGTATTTCCAGTGGAATTTGTCCTGGAGAAATGATCAACTCTTCAACCCCTTCATCACTGTCAAAAGCGGAAAGTACAACTGACAGGTAAGCAGCCTACTTCACAACTGCAGGGAGGGATGGTGGTGTGATGGCTTAAATCCATCTCAAAAGCTCAAAATGACTGCATACTTTCAGGCTGTAGTAGAGCATTTTTCCTTGCCAATTAGGTGGACTCCCTTTCCTTGGTGAGTTGGATATAGAGAGGCATTTCTCAAATCCTGGTGTAGAGGCCAACGTAATGAGGGCTTGCGTGTATGAGAATAAGCATGCATATACATAACATATTCATTGATGCTTTGGCCAAGTGTGCAGCATGTCAGCGCTTGAGTAAGCCGTTGGAAACTCATGGGATTCCTGTGTGTTTAAGAATGATGGGAACTGGTGCTGTAAAGCGTGGAGGATCATATATGAGCTAAAACGTTTAGAAAGCTATGCTTGGTGTTCATTACTACTAAGAGCAGTTTTTCATTTTTTTCTCTCACTGAGCTAATGCAATGCTTCACATTAAACATCATAAATTCCCTGAAAAAAAAAGACCAAACATCATATAATAGTCATTCTCTGGATGGCAACCACTGAATGACCTAATCTTGGATGCACTAACTCTGACCAGAGATAGGGCAAATACTTATGAGGCAGGGATGGCCTGAGAAGGGGTTATTTCATCATCATCATCCATTGTTTTTGGAGCAAAAAAAAGGACCAAAGTCCACTGCTCGTGAAGATACACAGGTGTGATCTTATGGTTTGACCCACTTTCTTCCCTGATTGAAAAACATGATATAATCCTACCAAAGGCAAGAGGCTTGCGCTTGAGCATAACAATTCTCCATAAAACAGACTGTGGCCAGGTTCATGAAAATTAAAATAATAATAATAATAATAATACAGAACATTTGAGATTAAAAGTGTTTTGTAAGATTTGTAAGAATATTTTTAAGAATGTTCTAAATCTTTCGATTTTATGAATAAAATGACAGATTTTGACATCTTTTGATTGAATATTCCAGAAAAAATAGGAATGGCCAATTTTGATTTCATGATGACTTTAAAGTAAATTTCAATTATTTTAATATATACATATTCTGTTATGCACATTCTAGGATTAAAAATATTACATTAAAATTCACCAAAATACGAAATGTATGATTTTTTTTTGCTGCAATCCAATCCAATCATAATGGATCTAAATTAAACTTTTAAGTAAAATTGTATTATTTTATTCTATCCCCCCCCCCCCCCCCCATTTATATATATATAGATATATATATATATATTTTATTATTATTCATATTTTTTTTATTAGCACCATGTTTAGGTTACAAAAAGTAGTATTGTTTCAGTCCCCCATTATAATTTTTTAAATGTGCAAAACATCCTCTCAGGACCTGGTGAGAACAGGTATCCACCTTCTGTTGCAGGATTAGCTTGTGGTTTTATATCCTTTTAAAGACAATAGCAGGTGGTAGACATTATCAACGGCTACTAAAAGTAGAGGAAAAACATTCACTTTTCATGTCCGAACGAAGCCGAGAGACAGGCGGCTTTGTACTGAGAGTAGCTCATCTTTAGAGGAAGCACTCAAGAACAATAATAATATCCTGAGAGGCCAGGCAGCAGCGGTGTAATTAAAAAGGCTTTTCTGTCTCGCTCCAGGAACGAGGAGGGAGTCGATTCAGACAGGAAATTCCAGCAGAATGGCCTGGCAAGGGGCCTAACTACACAGCACCATGCAAACCGCTCCACACCAGATCCCTAAGCTGCCTTGAACCCTGGGAAGCCGCAGGCCGAGTGCTAACCACCAGTGGAGTCAGCCGATCATGGTAGCATGCAATTTGTTCCCATTTTTGAACAACCTTGTGAGGCCTTTTTTGACTTAATGTCACGCATCATCGATGTGCAGCAGTACGCAACATTTAAATGCTCAGGGGGGAAAAAGGAGGCTTGTCTTCTCTATCCATCCTGCACCTGGGAAATGTCACACTGTATAACATCCCTATTTAGCCTGTGTTGATGGTTTTTTCCCAAGGCGTTAGTTGTGGCGGCAGAAGGATTAGGGGTTTAGGGAAGAGCACGAAAACTGCTTCCAGCACTGAAAGGAAGTATTAAGTGAATGACTCTTCTTTTAACACCCCAGGGGCTTTGTAAAACGATACATTTCTTATTAATAGAGGATTTCTGGCAAAGGCCAAGTAGATTAAGTTATGGCATCCATACAGCCATAACTGATATACCTCTTGTTAACTGTAGATCCTTTAAGATGTGTCAAATTAGAATATTGTAAGAGTCGCTTATTTGCCTCTTACATTGAAAAGGAAAATTGTCTATCATCACTATGGGATATGTTAAGATGTCAATTGTAATATTGACCACAATGTTGATTACAATGTAACAGTGGTGTTCAAAACTCAATAAAATACTAATTATAAAAAAGAAAAAAGAAAACGAAAATTGTCCAAAAAAAATCAAATCAAATATTGGTCATTGCCAGAGTGTTGCTATGCTAAAGCCCAAAGTATACTTCGGGGTCCGCGCACTGTAATTTTCATCATCAGGAGGGTCCGCGGACGGTGCGCTTACGAGTGCATGTGCGACTGACTCAAGCTCTTGAAAACATAGTCCACTCATGTCTTCCTGCGCACACAGCCAAAGGAGTATACGTTGAAAGGGTCGCGTGCTCAACTGTGCAAGAGACGGAGCAGAATGCGGAAAATGAAGTACACCCGGGCCTTTAGGTGTTCTGAGTAGTTTTAGTGCATTGCTTTGATGTTGCTTACCAGCCTAAACAAAACCTAAACAAAACCATATACTACTGTTCAAAAGTGAGTGATTTTTTTATGTTTATGAAATTGTGCTCATTTATTTGATAAAAATACAGTAAAAATAGTAATATTGTGAAATATTATTACAATTTAAATGAGCTGATTTCTATTTTAATAGATTTAAAAATGTAATTTATTCCTGTGATGGCAAAGCTGAATTTTTTAAAGGCCATAGTTTTACAGCCAGTGTCACACGATCCTTCAGTAATCATTCTAATATGCTGATTTGCATATTAAAAAATTATATTTATATTTATCATCAATGTTGAAAACGGTTGTTTTGCTTGAAATCCAAATTTTTTTTCTAGGATTTTTTGATGAAAACAAAGTAAAAAAATGTTTTTATTTGAAATAGAAATCTTTTGTAACATTAACAATTGTCACTTTTCATCAATATAATACTTGATGAATAAGTCCTTATAAGTAAAACTATCAAAAAACCAAACAAAAGAATCTTACCCAGTTAGTGACCGGTCATGCGCTATATAATGCTTGCCGACTTAGTCATAAAAAAAACGTTTTCATTAAAATGTGTTAAGACACAAGGTATCATTTTAATGTTTGAAGTTTTTTTTTGACTAATGTTTTCCTAATGTCATTAATGAAAGAGGTTTAGTTCATAGCAGGTCCTAGGTTTACAATACCCTGTCATAAATACAGTAGCTCCAGATCCTCGGCAGGCCTTATGTGCCTTTCCTGTTAATGTTTACAATCGCTGGCTTCTCTCCGGCAGTCTAAGGCCATGTCAAACAACTGGCAAAATCCATCCAATCACTCACAAAATTTCCAGCATGCTGCTGGCCCTTATAAGCCCTGAGAGCCGAATGTGATTTATTAAGCCTCTCTGAGGCGCTGGACTAGTTACCTTAAGTTGTCTCGATACTTCCACAGTGTCTCAGACTTTGGACAAAAGCTATCAGGGCAGTGGGGTCACCAGCAAATAACCCCAATGTATCACAGCACAAGGTATAGAGCTGGCACTATGTGAGTGTGTGTTTTGCTACACATTAACATGCTTTTGGTGTACACTTAGATGATGATAAAAGTCTCAGCAAGACTTTTTCCACGTAAAGCTAATCACCCACCTGATTTATCATTAGAGTCGTCATGAAACAATTATTGTTTTATAAATAAATACTCACCAAGGCTGCATTTATTGGATCAAAATACACTAAAACAGTATTACTGAGAAATATAATTACAATGTACATTATTACATTTAAATATTACTACAATTATCAACAGCAATTGCTCCAGTGTTCAGTGTCAAATTATCCTTCAGAAATCATTTTAATATGCTGATGTTAAATATAAATCTTTGTAACATTATAACTGTTTTACTGACGTGACTTTTAATCAATTTAATGCATCCTCGCATAACAAAAAGTACTATTTTTAAAGAGTACACACACACTTTTTGAAATTAATTAATATGAAATTACTAAATATTAACTATAATTAAAGGATATTTGAATCAATAAAATGAACACTGAACACATGTGTTTTGTCAAGATTAAGTACATACTTTTGCACTAAGATGTCCATGATCTGCAGGGCTGTAGATATTATGAGGTTACAGAATGCCAAAGCCCTCAAAACCAAAGTTAGTCATTTCAAATGGGTGGATTAAAACAATCATACTGAAGATCTGACATCCATATAGCATGCCTCAAAATCTCATTGGATGACTGGTTGCGGGGTCACAGCACTGATATTTGTGGTTTTGAAAATGGCACTTAGACATCCTCTTAAGAGCTACTTTGTGCCTTTGGTGCTTGCTTGAATCAGTGATTTACTGCTCCTTAGAGTACACACTATCGTTCCTTACCCATGAAAACCCAGAAAACATCAGCTTAGCATGATTGAGGGTTTCCAATACATGCTCATGGTTATGCACTCCCTTAAGCTCTACAAATCTAAAAACGGAAAAGGGAGTTCATTTTCTTCATCTTCTCTTGGGAACGCTGGTCTCTATGGTGTTCCACGAGGCCCTTTGGCCTCTGCACTGCGGCTGATACAAAGGATGTCCATTAACACAATGGATGCACTAACAGTGGTCAGTGCTGCTTCAGCACTACTGGTCCACCAAAAGATCTTTTACAACAGGAACTATGGCCGTGAAGGAAGTATTCTCACATCAAGACAAAGCAAGAGCTCAAGAGCCACAGTGATTCATTTGAGGGAATCCCTGCTTGGGTTCACATGGGGGTGAGACCTTGTTATCTGAGTGGACTAGAAAAAGGCAACACTCAAAATTGTGAGATGATATTTTCCCCAGTTTTGCATAAAGCAGTGGTTTCCAAAAGTTTTCATGTTAAGGCCCACTGTGAGACCTACAGTACTACCAAAAACTTTACTACCAGGTAAAAATTTTTTTTTTAATACACTATGTCTTCTTGGCTAATTGTCTTCTTTCAGACTAGTGTAATGAAAACACCCCAAAATACACATTTAAGTGTTTATTTTACCATACTTTTTCTATTTGGTCTGTAGATTTCAATAACAATACAGGTCTTTAAAGGCCGTTTTCTCAAAAAGATTTTTTTTTCATGCAATGAGCCAGAAATCTTCACTGTAATACTTTCATACCAAACTTTACAGGTTTTTTATATATATATATATTAGGGGTGGGAGAAAAAATCGATCCATCGATGCATCGCGATTCTCTCTCCAACGATTCTGGATCGATTCTGAGAATTCCAGAATCGATTCTGAGCTTAGTTTTTAACCAGATGTGCGATGACGTTGAGTTTGGTTTAGAAACACCCGTATTCTGCTTGCTTCCAATTCCTCACACACATACACCACTCGAACCTTCCGTAAAATAATCTTTCATAAAGTTCGGAAAGGTTGAAGCGAATTACAAGGACATTCACAGGCTTCATTGCACAGGATACGCTGTGAGAGACGCGCGCTTTCTTTGATGTTACACTTGAAGTGTGCTGTCTCGCCCGTCGGTATTTTCCTTACAAATGCTCTACGAAGTCATCATTTCTGTGGTTTGGAATGCAGTGGACTTATTTATTTAAAATATGAACCTCACTAACAGAAGGCTGCTTTCAATTTCAAATGCTGACGCGCGCTTTGTTTGTGAGACTGCTCGCGCATGCGGCTGTGCGACTCCGCGACTCCGTGTAGTGGTTTAATGTACTTGTGCAAAATTAATGTAAACACAGCCAGTTATGTCAATTATGATTAAACGGACAGGACACACCGCATTACTTCTTTTATTTCAAAAGAGATGCGTGCGTGAATGCAGCTTAATAGATCTCCCGCAGTGACAGTCTATGATGTCATAGTAAAAAACAATAGTAAAGATGAAGAAAAATCACTCACAGTTCTTGAATGGAAAACGTTCAGATAATCTATAGGCTACTGAAAGCTCTTTTTGTTTGTTGTTTGTTATATTTTTCTATGCTCCTCTTTATTATTTGTTATATTAGTTATATTAGTTTAAAATTCTTAACATACAACTGTTTTAACAAAAACAAATTAATTTGTAATTATTTTTTAAAAAGTAAAAAGGGGGGGGGGGAGGGGGGGGGGGGGGGGGGTAGATAAAGGATCGTTCTGGAATCGGATCGTGACTCCCAGAATCGGAACCGGATCGGATCGTGAGGTGACCAAAGATTCCCACCCCTAATATATATATATATATTTTGCTGTTAACAATTTCTGATTTATGGAGTGATAAAACAAGAAATCACCTATAATCTATAATATATAAACAAAAATGCCTGTATGACTTTCTTTATTCAGTGAAACAGTATTGCCATTCATACAATGAAAGCCATCAGGTTCCAATGTTGTTTTGGACCCCACTGATCTTTATTGTATATACAACAACAGTTGTTTAAAATATCATCTTTTGTGTTATGCAGAAGAAAGAAAGTCATACAGGTTTGGAACAACATGAGGGCGAGTTAATCATCATCGGGTGAACAATGCTTTAAAACAAGACTTTCAAGCTCAGAGAGAGGTTTCCAGGTGGAATAAGATACAGTTAAGCTAATAGTCCATTTACATAAAACAGGATCCTAACTTTCTAGCCAAATGTTGGCTCTGATTGCAACATGCTCTGGGGAATTATGCGAAAGAATTTGTTGTAAACCCTTTAAACTGAAAACATCTGTGAAGGCACACTGTTATTGGTCTTGTGGATGCCTCAGTTGGGGGTCAGACAGGCTGGTTGCGGTACCTCTTCTTTGCCCTCTCTAGGGGGCCCTCCATTTTCTGTTTGTATTCCTACTTCAGATGCCTCTGGCCACAAACGCTAAGCAATTCTGTGCTTTTCATAAACCAAAGAAGCTTTGGTTCATTCTCCATTTCGGCCTCTTTGTTATTCTTCTACACCCAGGCAGTGGTCTTCCTGGCAGGTTGGAATGAAATAAGTAATCGCAGCAAAGCACTCATTCCTGTTACTCAGCATTTAACATCCTTTTTGTGCAATTCCAGGTCACAAATGCTTTGCCTCAATGCCACAGACAATAAGACCCCTCATTAAAATTCTTTTCCATTGTGAATGCATCACTTCCCGTGGATGAAACTTCCCCTCTTGCTGCCATATCCCCGTGGCTCATGCCTTTCATTGCCATCCATTACTTTTTACTCAGCCGTTTGGACCCTACATGCTTCAAAGAGTCCTGTCATTACCACCAGTGCCGACATTGGCAGCATTCTTTACTTTAACCAGAAGCGTCTTGGCTCGCGATAGCCATCTCATGCCATCACGCTGAGAAAGTGAGATGATTTACAGACGGCTGCAATTTTTTTTACAGCATTTACGACCAGGAGAGGCACTGCCAGCATCAGCGCCATTGGACACATAGATAATGAACTGCAAGGAAACGTTTCCCGTCAGCCCTCCTCTTTTCTGCGGATGAGAGGATTAGGACTCTTAATTAGTGCCTCCAAAGGGAGAGCTCAATTTACGGGATAGCAACAGAGTGCTGTGGGGGGGGGGGGGGGGGGGGGGAGGGTGCAGGAAAAAATGTCTAACAGGCCGGAATGGGGGCCTCCCATTAGAGAAGGGAAAGGGGGATGGGAGGATGAGAGCTTCTTTCTCCCAGACAAAAGGGGTGCATTCCGCCTGTACCATGATTCACAAAGTTTTAGAAGGAGGGTGCACAAGAGTCTCAAATTCTGGATGACCCATTATTATGTCAGGTCATGGAGGTAATGAGCATAAATAAATTTTTGTTAAAAATGTAAAAACACTAATATTTTTTTTTTTTACTTAATAAATGTAAAATCAAAAAGATTATTTATAAGAATTAAGTTTGACATCTATACAAAAGATTCACATTATGTAATACTTGAGGTAAAAATATTTTTTAAAAATTCAAATAAGGCTTAAAAAGAGTATGTATAAAAAAAAAATTCTGAGAGATAGAATATGCAAATAACTTGTATACACACAGTTGCTCACCTGTAACAGTAGTTGCGTTTTTATGGACCCTAAAAATCCGATTGCAATCGGACTAGTAGCACAGTCGGAATAAAAAAAAAAAGTCACATGTAACCACGTTAATGGGAATGAATTGGCCGAATCCAAATTGTAAGGGGTGGTTTAAACCTTTTCCAATCCGATCGAGAGGACATGTAAACACTTTATCGGATTGATAACCGAAACTGGAGAGTTGTACAATGTACATGTACCATGAAGCAGAAATGGCGTAATAGTGTATGACGCGTAGAACGAGCTGTTCTTGTTGAATGAAGTGTCATAAATGACTGTCGTGTCATTCTAAAAGTTTCCTTCGACTCATCGTCTGTGAATTGGAGTAGGACAACTGTCTCACCAGTCCTTGTTTCGGACTCTTATCTACAGACGCCTTGTTTTGGGCGCGAGAAGGGGTGTATTTTACTGGTTGATAAATATAAGCAGCATAGCACAACGGTTCATGTGCTCGTCGTCTCCTAGTGTGGTCTGCTCTTTAAAACAAAGAAAAGAAGCAATGTAGGAGAATAGCATGTGTAAACAAACTGCGGGAAACTCAGTATATTGCTGGAGTGTGTGCATTTCAAAAAATCAATTCTGATTTGAAGCTTGTGACATATAAACAAGCACATCAACCAGATCACTTTATTTAGCGTTCATGTAAACAATACGTTTGGATTCATCAATCAGAATTAATTCATTCCGATTGAAACAAGAGGCGCCCATGTAAACGTAGCTAGTGACCACAGTTTAATTCTATATTCACTTGAGAAATTACAATGTTGCTTGGGAACCATTCGACCTTTAGTTACACAGTATGGTTTTTAAGAACATACAACATCATTTCCATTGGTTGACGCATTTCTACCATCGAATCATTAATGACAATTGTCATACTGGCCAGCTCTACTTCACAAAAATGTTGGCTCTAGTAGTGGTAAAAACAAGGCTGAGAGGTGAAGTAAAGAAAAGCAGACCTGTTCCTTTCCGGTGATGAGTAAGATTTAAGGAACTTACAAGTTTCTTTGTGCCATGCCGCCTGGTGCCCATAAATCATTGTGGTAGTCCTGTGCTATCCAGTGAATGTCCTTTCTTGTGGGAAACCTTTCAGTCAAGTCATGCTTTTCCCACCATTGTTTCCAATTTGGGAGCCCACCTGTTTACTACTTTTAGTGCTCTAAATGTTTACACAGGACCTTATCCTGTAAGCGTATTTTTTCAGTTGGCTTCACCTACCCTGACCAAGATGTTTTGAATGCTGAACATGTAATTTAAGTGGTTGGTGTGAACTTTACGTTAATATCCACGTACAGAATAAATATGATTCCAGTTGAAATTTTAATTAATGTTTAAACGTGTCAACTTTAAATCCTGTTCGTTTTCAGTCAAAAATCTCCCTGTAAATAGACTAATTCTATGTTTTGGTGGTTGCTGAGGTGAACCCAGGTAAGGAGGCACTAGAGACCAGCTCTAATGTAAGGGTCTTCTGAATGCAGCACACAGAGCAATCTGCTATCCTGCCCCATACCTCTGAAACCACAGTTTGCAAAAGTGACTTTCTAACAGACTGCAACTGAAATGTTTACTTGGCGGCAATGAAAGCATAAAACTAAATAAACAAGAACCCATGAGTAACACGTGTAGTTTTTTTTCCCTACCCACACTGGTAGGGAGGTCAGGGAGGGGAGACGTGGGCAAATGTTAGTCTATATGTCTCTCTTCATTCAAGTCTAAATGAAAGAACACAAACAAGACAAATTAATGGGAGCGCCTCGTCATTGTGACCGACCAATAATATTTGCCTGGACAGACCCATGCTACATGTTGCTACTGTGTGGGGCACTGTTTTTTTAAAGCATTTCCCCATAGGATAGGATGGATCATAGGATAGGATAGAAAAATCAAATAGAAAATAAGATTAAACTTGATAAATAAAAACAATGACTTTCATTGTCAGTGGGGTCCAAAACATCATTTGCTGTCAGACAGCAACCAGGGCTACCCTCTATGAGCACAAAAATTATGTAAAATTGTCACTGTTTAATTAAATTATTGCTATAACATATACATATAATGTTTTGGAGGAAACTTGCTCTTCATTTTTGTGCACACGCCTAAGCGTGTTTAGTGGTAGTGGTTTAGTTTTTAGTGGTGTCTTGTATCAAAGCTAAAAGTTCAAAACATCCTTGTCTTTAACGTCGGGACAAAAGTCAACTGGGAGTCTACTACGTTTTGTTCACACACTCGTTTAACTCCTCTTAGAGCTCTTGTAAATATTGTCAGACGAGCAGAAGCTTGCCTCTGTCTGCCTCTCAGAGAGCTCTCTACACAGGGCAATATTTATCTTAGTGCGGGCCGCAGGGAGGGCTAAAGCTGAAGAAAGGGGTCTAGGTAAACACTTCAGAGGGGTCTGAGACAGCCCTCCAACACTTTACTGAAAAGTGCCAGTGACTGACCTCACAGCTCAATGGCACGGTGCTAACTAGGACAGAGACAAAGCGGGCAAACAGCCAATTGTTTGAAGATAGAGCCTGCAGTGCTACATAGGGGACGGGAGGATGGGGGCAGGGGGAAATGCCAAAACTCTTCTGGAGCTGTAATTTACAGCATTAGTGTGCAGCATTAAGACAACTTGTGCTTCTTCTAATGCAGTGGTTACAGTCTTAACATGTCCAGGTCATATTTCAGCCCACAAAACTACTAAACAACTCTCTGAAAAACTCATTCTGATTTGTCAATTGTGGCATTATGTATTCAAACATGTTTGCATAATGACTAATCAAAAAATATCCATCTAATAGGAGGGATAATGGTTGCATTATGACAATTAACTACATTTACTAATACATAATGCTAAAAAACAACAAAACCCAATGATATCATATTTAACTAAATATTCATACATAGCCTACGTCCTAGTAGCAGTTTTGTTAGTTAACTAAAACTAAAAATTGTTTTTGATTATTCAAATAGTTGAAATACAATAAAACATACATATTTTATTAAAAACTTGAAGTACTAAAAGTTGATTTTTTGTACTTTCATTTTTAGATAGTTAAACTAAAATTAAGTTTAGTAAAATCTTAATATTTAAACTGAAGCTAAATCGAAATATCAAAAACAAAATTACAAGAACACATATATATATATAGGCCTATATATATATATATATATATATATATATATGTGTGTGTGTGTGTGTGTGTGTACACTGAAAACATAAAAATAAAAGATAATACAAATATAAATTACTATAATAGTATATAATTAATACTGAAATAACACTTTTTGTACTGGCTTTAATTTCTGAAGTTTTTAAAAACTGAGAAGTAAAATGCCTATGCATTAGAGTAATGAAAAGGAATTGTGTTTATTTGTCATAAAAATCAAAATGTAAAAAAGTGCATTGGTCCTACCAATAGGCTTCATGCACACAATTTGTGTTAAAAAAACGTATTTCTTATTTTTTGGTAGGCTAAATTTGGTTGTTGTGATCTGTTGCAGGTTTGCATGAGATTCCCGTTTACTGTTCAGCCGAATAGGAGAAAGGAGACTACAAAGATAAGATAGCTTTGAATTTTCTATGAGTATCTTTTCATTCTATACAGTCAAACCTTACACCTGCAGGAAAAACTGACAATAAAGACCATCAGAACATCTTTGTGCTAAAGTTTCTTTTAACTGTTAAAGTCTGCACCCACTCAAGAGTACTGACCTGTCTGAATTAGTGCGTTCTCATTACTTGTGGTCACAGAAATGACGACGATAGAGTAAAATTAGGATTGATAATTGTCAGCAATCAGCTCGAGGCAAAGAAAGAGAAGACGACCAGCTTCAAGATATGTGTTGTGAATACTTAAAACAAGTGGAGACTAAGAGCCACTGTGGCTAACTGGTCACATCCTGACAGCCAGGACGAGCAATACAATATACTCTGTCTGAGCTAAGAGGCAGGTCATTAACACATAATAGAGAGGGGTGTCACTTTAGACACCTTAATTTGATAATTACTGACAGGTAAAATTACACTATTGAATGATGACAGACTAAGGAATAGAAAAGTTTGCTGTGCCTTCAGCCAGTAAGGTACAATGAAACAGTTCGGCCAGCTTGTTCTACAGTATCTAACCCACAAAATGCAACACCAGGTGATTTTCCAGAATAAAATGACTCCCATGTGGATTTATCCTGCGGGGCAGCACATGAGTCTCAATATTTTTTAATGCGTCTTAAAACATGTAACCCAAATTTTGCATTCATCGCTCATGATGCCTTTGATGAAGCTTTTGTTCTGAATCAGTTTTTGTCACTAGGCCAAAAATCGAAATAACTGCCAGAAGTTTTCTCTTACAAAGATATTCAGACAGTAATCAAAGCAACTCGAAATGTTCCTGTTTTCCATTTAGAGTTTGCTAAGGAGGGTGTTGACTCTAGTTATCTTTATCTTTTGTATCTTAACAGGACAGCTCACCCAAAAAGTATAAATTATTCACCCTCTGTAGGGTACCTTGAAAAATCATGTGTTGTTTTTTTTGTCCATACAATTCAAGTCAATGGGGTACGGTGCTGTTTTGGACCCCATTGACTTTCATTGTTTGAACAAAAACATTCCTCAAAATATCTTCTTTCATGTCCCGCAAAAAAAAATTAAATGCAATTGCATGTTTACAAATGTAAACAGAGACGGCAATTAGAGTAGCACATCCACGCACGCAAAATAAACATCTGGTTTTCTAACTGTCTGTCGCGATAGAAACGGTGGCGTAAAACAGAACCATGCTTTACCGAGAAATCTGATTAAAAAGCAGTTATCCTCTCTCGCAAAGTAATCTCAAAGTGCATTGAAGTTTAACAGTTGCCGCCGTCTTGATGAAGATACACATGTGCCACAGATGTATTCACATCCACAAGCTGATCCTTCAATGGGTATCAGATGCTGCCCTGCATCAGCGTTTGGTTTCTGAAAGACTTACTTACAGTGAGCTGACATGACATAGGTACAAAGATATCAAGTTTAGACAGAACGATAGACAGATAGATTGATAGACAGATAGATTGATAGAAAGATAGATAGAAGATAGAAAGATAGATAGAAGATAGAATGATAGAACAATAGACAAATAGAATGATAGAACGATAGACAGAGAATGACAAAACGATAGACAGAATGACAGACAGATAGATAGAATAGATAAAACGATAGATAGAACAGACAAAAGAAAGAAAGAAAGATATAGAACGATAGACAGGAAATGACAGAATGATAGATAGACAGAACAATATATAGACAGAAAGATAGATAGAATAACAGACAGATAGAACGATACACGGAATGATAGAACGATAGACAGACAGACAGACAGAACAAAATATAGACAAAGACAGACAGAACGTCAGACAGATAGACAGACAGATAGATAGACAGAGAACGGTAAAACGATAGATAGAATGACAGACAGACAGACAGAACGATAGATAGATAGAATGACAGACAGACAGAGAATGATAGAACGATAAAATGATTGAACGATAGACAGACAGAATGATAGAACGACAGACAGATAGACAGAAAATGATAGAACGATAGATAGAATGACAGACAGACAGAACGATAGTAGATAGATTAATGCATAACTATGTATATAAACATAGTTTGTGTGAACTGAACATGTGAGTGTGTCACACTGAGTATTCTTCTGTTTGAGCACATTATCATTAGCAGTTATATGCCAATTACACCGTCTCAGAGCATTTGACAACCTGCCAGCTCGAGGTTTCTTGAGGTGTCAGAATTGGGCTACACAAACAGATGAGAACACAAGGTCTATTTAGGGGGATAAGCAGGCTCCATTTCCAGAGTTAGCATGAACCCACCTGCAATAACAGATTTCAGACATGCCTGATTCTTGAAAAAAATATAGCCTCTAATAACAGTAAGCATACTGCTTTGAATGGAAAGCCTTAAAGGCCAGCCCAGTAAATATTAAAATAAGTAAATGCCCGAAATTATTATTATTAATCTATACTACTATTAATGGGAAAAAAAATTAAACCTAAAATCAACAATTTAGGCATCATACCATTATAATGGTATACAGTATACAATGGTATACAGTAAAAATAAAAAATGTGTATTAAGCAAAAATGACACTTGAGTATGTTATTAAATTCATGTAAAGTGAGGTAATCTAAATATAAAAAGAGTAAATGACCATGCACAATTAAATATCCAATATCAACTGAAACAAATAAATAAATGTGTGTGTGTACATCTAAGATAACATTCCCTTGGGTGTAAATTTGAAAAATCAATTCTTGAGAACATACTTCGCTTTGTTAAATCATTTCCCATTGGAATCTATCAGCAAAGTAAAAAGGCAAATCAAAAGATTGCTGGATGATATCTGTGCTCTGAATGCCTGCGGTATTCGCTGTCTACTTCAATTAGATAACAGAAAGCATATTTACACACTGGCCCAACACTACAGATCAGTCTGTCAGTGACAAGGTCTCAGTCAACATTGCTCTCAATCCATTTAACTATTCTGTGGTTGCGCAAACAATGGTTTTATAAAGGCAATGATGTTTATGCTATTAAGTGGTGGGTTGTGTGGGAGAAACTGTTCCTTTTTGGCAGAGCCAGCACAGCTCCCTCTGGCTCCAGACGCCTCTATGTCGCTGCCAGCGGGGCGAGACTCGCTCGACAGAAGAAAACGTTACCTGGAGCAGACTGCTAATTGGCTATGTCCCAAACACCAGTGAAGAGCTAATGAATACATAACAGGGGAATGAAAAGTTATATTCTTTAATACAAATACAGTCAACAAGAAAACACCAAGAAATACGAATTTAAGTGATAAGAATTCAAAAAATGCTAAATGTAGGATTACAACAACTAATCAATAAAATGTATTAAAACAAATATTAACATTAATATTGACATGCAACATTAAGCAGCAAGTTTGAAGTTTTTTTAAATGTTTTTATGTTATGCTAACCAAGGCTGCATTTATTTGTTTAAAAACAGTAATATTGTGAAATATTATTACTATTTAAAATTAATTTTCTATTTTAATACATTTAATAATGTAATTTATTCCAGTGGTGGCAAAGCTGAATTTTCAGCATCATTACTCCCGTCTTCAGTGTCACATGATCCTTCAGAAATCATTCTGCTGATTTGCTGCTCAATAAACATTTATTATTTTTATAAATGTTGATAACTGTTGTTCTGCTAAATATTTTGTGGAAACCGTGACCATTTTTTTGATGAATAGAAAGTTCAAATGAACATTTATTTGAAATTGAACATAAAATGTGTTTAAAAAGTACTGACCCCAAACTTTTGAATGGTAGTGTATTTTCGATGTGACGTCACTTAAAAATGGCAGCGACCACTACGGTTACGTTTGATTTCCCTGTAAAGAAATGTATCTTCTATTAGCCTTTAAATCCCATAATTCACCAGAGGCAGACAGAGTACAGAGCTTTGTCACTTGAGTAAAAGTACAGATACCCCTTGCTAAATTTTACTCAAGTACAAGTAAAAGTACTACAGTCAGATGTCTACTTAAGTAAAAGTACTAAAGTACTTGTTTTTAAAAGTACTTGAGTATCAAGAGTACAAGAGTAGATTTTCTAAATATTGCATTACTAGTCTACTGCCACAGTGCTTACATTTATGCACAGAAACGTCCTACATGGAGTTATGAAAAATGTTAATGTTAATACCTTGGAGAATGTAAAAGGAATTGAAAGTAAAATCAAGTCATTTTCATCTTTTTACCATGTTGCTTTATTTAATTTAATTTAATTTTTGGGGGGTCCCATCTTTAAATGTGGGGACAACACACACACACACACATCACATGTAAGGGTGGCGCTGCCAATAAAGCACCTAAAAGCTGTCACAAAGAACCGGCAAAAGGAATGATTATGAATAGGTAAAATATAGCAAGGAGATATTTTAATTGTTTATTAATAAACACTTGTTAATAAACAAGAGTTTTCTTTGTCAGTGTCGGCTAAGATGAAGTTGACGATGCCGACTCGCGATCTTCAGTAGTGAACGCGCCAGAGAGAAATGCACATTTCATACGGATGACATAAGCAGAGAGCAGTCTGTCGTCTGTTTTCTTTCGTTTTAAATTGTTCTGTTTAAAAGACATGTCTGTGAGGCGAGTATAATCTTATTCTGAGTTTCGGTTCATTATGAGACGCGCTCCAGTTCACGCGCCGGCGCCTCCGTTTCTTATCTATCGTCTGCTATATTTACTTCTTATTTATTAAACCCAGGCAATTGGTTGATGAAACATTGATTAAAATTAAGATACAATTAATGCAAAACGAAATTCAGGTTAAAGAAAGGTTTTGTGTTTTCTGTTTGATGTCTCTGTGAAAGTTTTATAGCATCTTTTATGCCGCTTTCAGAGCGCTTGCGTCCGTAACGGAGAACACATCCATAACATTGTTTTTTCCTCATGCGAACACGAAAAATAAAATAAAACAAAATTAATATTTTATGTACTGTGGAGATTGAGCGCCAACCCTTCTTCATTCGCTGGGTAGTAGCCTACTTTGGTTTGCGCAGTGTAATTCACATAATCAGTAAAAATATATTTTGCCTCCGTAAGTTTTTTTTTTTTTTTTTAAGCAATCAGAAATCCCTCGTGGCTACGCCACTGCCACATTTAAACCTGACTGTGTTAAACACACCGCATACTCAAGAACATCACAGCAAATGCTTAGCTTACATTAATGTGTAATATAAAATCTGACCATGGAGTTGACTTTGGCGGAAAGCTGATTGCTGATAGGCTGTCCCAATCAGTGGCGCCTGCACAATCCAATCACGTTTGAGAGGGAAACAACAAATTGAGGGTTTCCGAGATTTTTTTTTTTTTTTTTCTTACTCGGGTACTCACGGTTATGGATAGAAATGTAGTGGAGTAAAGAGTACAATATTTGCCTCTCAAATGTACTTGAGTAAAGTCATGAGTACTCATGAGTATTGTACTTAAGTACTGTACTCAAGTAAATGTACTCCGTTACTGTCCGGCTCTGTAATTCACTGTGCATTATCAGAACATTCTGATTGAGCACAAATACATGCTGAAATGTTTGAGATTTTACTCTGCTTCCTGTTACTTTTTGATCTTTCATACCTTTGTTGATACCTTCATGGCTCCATGCCACAACATGTCAAGTGCATGTCTTGTTTATTCCATCGGTCTCATGCCGTGTGAGTCAAAGATAAGATACTATCCTACTGGATCCACGTTAAACCGCTCGGCTCCAGGAGGAGGAGGGTTAGAAGGAACGCTGGGGCCGGGAACAAGTCCGTATCTGCTGGTGCCATGCAATGACCTTTTTTCTCTCTCTTTGAAGCACAGACCAAGAATGCATAGTTTACACTGTGGGAAATTACCTGAGCCACAACAGAGTTTAAATTCACACCAATTTATACCTGAAGAATCAGACAGACCATGAACTTGGACTTTGCATGACCAAAAACTTGCTTTCTGAACCGTTTGGGTGTGTAGGCGCTGGTTCCAGCCGAATAAGTATTCCGATGGCATGGATTTCAGTTGGAAATGATGTCCATTTTCCTGAAAGCTACACTTTTTTTTTCACTTCGTCTCTTAACATAAGCCAGACTTATTTTGGGAAAATTGTTTTAAGAATGATTAAGACTGTAAGCTGCTGCCAGCAGTGTGAGCTGGCCTTTACAAGAAGCAAATGAGTAAGGAAACATTTTGATTCCATTTCCCATGTACAAGCTTTCAAAATTCCAAAAGATTTTGGTCTCTGGCAGCTTTTCCCTGCTGCCCACAGGCCACACAGAAGGAGAGGAGCGAGCAGTACATATGATACTGTACATCCTGGGGCTTCCTCTTGAGGCCAATGCTTCAGCAAATCTGAGCAAATAGATATCAATGTATTATTTTCTTAAAGCTGTTTTCTCTGACATTTCGACCAGCAGGTTTACGGGCACTTGTTCGGCGAATCAATCAAATCTGCAAGGCGGAAATTCAAAGAGCCAGCTAGCTAACATGGCAAGCCCCACATAAGGCTTCAAATTGTGCACAGCAGACATTTCTGATGATTTTTTCCCCCTACCTCTTTAGACAATCTTCTCTCGGAATGATTCTTGGTTTCATTAGAGTCTTAGCTGAAAACCAAGTCTCAGAGAAATAGTTAAGTCATCATTTATTCACCATTATGTCATTCCAAACCTGTCATTTTTTTTCTGTTAACACAAAAGATGTTTTCAAGACTGTACTAGTTGCCCTTTTCCATGCAATTACAATGAAGTGTTCTTCAAAAATGGTGCAAAAGCACCTTAGAAATGTAATACATTTGTTAATATTGAATGTCTTCTGATACCAGACTGAATTTTATGTCATTATTTTTATTTACAAATGTTTTCACATTCATCCCAGCTCTCATCGACTCATTCACTGAGAGTTTACAAGTTCACGACAGAAGTCGCTATTTGGTTTGTGAACCAATATTTCTTTTTAGTCAGATATTTTGGTTCACAAATCCAGTATGAGTGATTCATTCATGAATCAAACTGATTTGGTTCTCAAGTTCAAATCACTGACTCGTTCATTTATTCGCAGTGGTTCTCAAGTTAACAGCTCATTGGAAGGAACAATTATTACTGAATAATGTCTCACCAAAAGCTAAAGTATAATTTCAAAACATCTGGAATACAGCATATGAGTGCTTTGGACAACTTTCTATGATGCTTTTGAGCCATTTCCTCATTCATTGCAATTGCGTGGTGGAAAAGAGCCACCACTATTATAACACATCATACAGGCTTGGGGTGAGTATAATAATGACATAATAGTAATTTTTTTTAGATCAAATATTGCATTAATATATTGATTATGTGTCATTTTGTGGACCAAGCATCCATATTTTACCCAAAGTGACTACATTACATTAATAACAGAAACAGTCTCTCCTTTGCAATCTTGGGTTCAGTGCTTTGCTGGAGGGGACAACAGTTTCTCAGTACCTCTGTGATCATGGGTTACTACTATCTGGATTTATTTCTACAACTGTTACGTTAGTAGCCCAACTCCATCACTAGGTCACTGCCATCCTATCAAGGGCACAAAGATAACAGCACAGGATTGTGTTGATACAGTCCTGACGTGGTTATAATTTGCCAATCTATCTAAGATACTGTGCAAGAAAAAGTGTATGACAGAGCTACTACAGCACTGGCCACTGACATTCAGCACTTGAATGAATGGCCAAAGGAGCCGCCGCATGCTTCTATGCTTCTGTGCGTCTGTCTGTCCACCCGCGGTCGGAGGATTCCTCTGTTTGTTATCACTTGACTGACTGCATTTACACAGTCAACCCCCTCTGCTTATTTTGCTGGTCGCACAGTTTACTATAGCGCATCTAGGGCCTGTCCTTGGAGCGTGTCCAGAAATGACTACTGCTGTCGGCCCCCCTCCGCCTGTCTTCAACGCAGGACAACCTGCTGACACACCAACCGCCAATCTGTGGGAAAATTTTCCTGGAAAGCAGCATATTCTAGACGCTCTGCAGCTGTGCATTTGATTGTAGTAATAAATGTGCTTCGAGATATTATATTTAACATACATTTCTGTGCAGACCTCCTACAATGGTCCCCGTATTTAGAAAAAACTGACCATTTGCTAGGCTCCACCCCTCTTGGTTTACAGTTTGCTAACGCCTTTCACAGTCAACAAAAAAAAAGAAAGAAGAAGCCTCACCTGACATAATTTACAAGTTATAACATTAGTGTAAGAGAAAATACATTTTTAATGTTTTTTTTGTACAGCATACTCACTATACTGTGAGTTACTTTCGCCTATAGGGATGCACCGATTTTAAAATGTATGCCTGTAGCGATTAGCTGATAATTGATTTTATGTTATGGGCAATATCCAATAAATGTCCGATAATAAATTATTATACAAATGAAAATTAAGTAACCAAAAACTAAAAACATCTTTAAAAACAACTTTTAAATGCTTCTATAAAAACTAAAATCCACTTTTAGTCACATTTAGTCATTGCAACATTATAATGTACAGAATGAAGAATGTATATTCATTTTGATTTGCTAAAAATTACATTTGACAATGTAATTAAATTGTTAATGTTGTTAAAGATGAACTCTAAATGAGACAATATACATGTAAAAATAGATCAAATTAGCCATTAAATATCCAATATTGACTGACAGCAATAAATCAAAAATAAACATCATTAAAATGGTCCCAAATATTTTTGTGCATCCCTAAATGCCTGTACTATGACCTGAATTAATACATACATGAAAAGAGTGCATTATTGCAAATGCTTAAAAAAAAAAGAGTTTTTTTCTGTTTGTATTGTAATGAAGCAAAGTTACAAATTTGGTCTTTGTTTATCCTCTGTAAATGTCTGGAAGACTTCAGACATTCTCTTCCTGTCATGCTTCACTGGGATGCGGGTCTGGCTCAGGACTGTGTGTGGGTAGAGGTTCACACCCTGTTTTCATTAACGACAGTACAGACGTGTTAGGTACAGACCTAATTTCACCGTATGCTGCCTGAGCCCAAGCCTTATATATGTATCCTAATCTTTCATTCTCAAGAAAGTAAAAATGACAGTAAAGGGGCCACCAAAAACACCTGTGTGTGAGCGAGTCTCCAAAGCCTTTGAATACACACCAGGAAACATAAAATGGATGGAATTATCTCAGAGTTTGAAGTCAGGACTAAACGGTTCATGCTGGGAATGGCACGCTGTTAAAAAAAAAGGAGAAAAAAGGAGGCAGAGATGAACAGGGAAGGAGAAGGGGAGTGGGCTAATCCCCCGAAGCATCCATATATTGCTCCTTACTCCTCTCCCACTGCTTGTAAACGCCCTGGAATGTAACATGTTGTCTTTGGACCCTGTGTGTGTGGATGTCTCCAGTATGGAGAGATTTATGTGCGCAGACGTTGCCTAAAGCTCCCTCTTTTTGACTTTTAACAAGGGGCTTTGAAGCAAGGAGCCTTTCAGCATTAAAGTAATATCAGAGGCACATTCTTTCATTTCTCAGTCAGTTATGCATTGTATCTTTGTGTGGTGGGTGTATCGTTGTCAACGCGCTAGTCTGGCAGATACAACATCTGAGAAATGGGTCAAAACGAGTTTGTCTTCCCTTGTAATAGCGAATCTTCTCAAAGTTTGCAATGCATAAGGCTGTTTAAAAAAAAAAAAAAAAGTACTTTCAGAGCACTTTAAATATTCCTCAGAACTCAGATGTTAACAGTGTACATATATTATTCTTTATTTTCAAGCACACTAATGTTCGAAATACACCAGACATTTTTTTTTTAACATCAAACTGTCGAAAAGTAAAAAGACTAAAACCCACGTGACCGAATTCAAGCAAACTTGAAGGAAAAGCGCACTGGACTTCCTTTTTCCAGTCTCAATCCGTATGTAGGGCACCACTTCTCTGACTTTTACTTTCTTTAATGAGTGTGGAAGCGGAGCTACTTCTTTAACTTCTTGATCAGAATCTCATGTTTTTCCAAGTAGACTTTATGCCACAATCAAATGCCTGTGGACTCTTCGAAAAAAAACAAAAATCAAGACATCCCCCTTTCTTTCACTTACCATATCTAATCTTTAAATCCCCTTTTGGGGCTGGTCAGTCCCCCATGTGAAATTTAAGATGAGGAGAGCAGGGGGATCTTGGAAAGCCATTTACTTAACTGTTTATAAAAGCCACATGAAGGAAACTTTGCACAAATCCCTTTAACCGCTGGTGAAAGAGCTTGTTTCCACACAGAGAGAACAAGCAGCACAAAAGAACAAAATGGGAAGAAAAATTAAGCACATTATGTGCTGACAGCAATAAAATGATCCTTTAGTTTTTCTTGTCGAGGAAGGATCAAGGCTAGGTGCTTTTACGCAGTCTTGGTCACGTTTTGGGAAACCGAACTGAAAGTATTTCCCACTCTAAAATGATATCAATCTTCTGCAAAGAGTGCAGCCTGTTCCAGATAGTGGGCGGTCATACATCTGACAGGAACAAAAAAAAAAAAAACAGACTCAGTCAATAGGCCTTCCTGTAAACTCCCTGCATGACTTCTCGGGTGTCGGGCAACGGTGGGGTCAGTATTGACTGAGGTAGTTTCGAAAGCAAGAGAAAAAGTAACTATTCGTTTCATAAATTTGTAGGGTTTGCGCTAATTTTGCCAAATCACATCGCCAATGGTAACAACGCCAATGGTTCTAGCATATTGACTAAAGCCGGTTACACAAGACGGCAGTCCAAAAAAGTGAATCTAATCACTGTACAGGCCAAAGTTCACTTAAAGAATGAACAAAGTGCCATTAATGTAAAAGGAAAGCAAAAGGGTGATCTATATTATAATATTTCTCTATACGAAGCATAGACTTTATTCAAGCCACAAAAAGACAAACTTATTACTGAAACACTAATAGAAAACAAAGTGTTGGAAGACATAGCACTGCTGTTGTCACCCAATGTGTGAAGTACAGGGGTACAGATTAATGTCTCAAATTCCGTCACACAAACTAACGTACAGCTAAAAACAATTGGAACAAAGCACTAAGTTGTATAGACTACTATTGATGATATGATAGTTTTATGGTGCTTTTTCTCCATTTTGGAGAATTTTACAGAAACAAAAATCACTTTTTGTGTTCCACAGCAAAAATAAATCATGTGCATACAACTTGTAATAGTTCTAAGACATGACAAACTGGTAAACATAAGACCAAAAAAACTTCACCTCCAGTATAAATGCAGCCTGCTCATGCTATCCTGTCAAGAGATCCTCTTTCTTTGGACCAGAAAACCCACTGCAGCGGAAGGGCCTCATTTAGAGAAACAGAAAGGAAAGGCGGAGGGAAAAAAAGAGAATAAATCCCTTTCTCAGGAAGATTAGTGGCTGTCCCTTTAGAGTGGGCTGTGGATAGAGCGGCTTTTCAAGCCACATTTTTCTCTGCCAGTGGCTTGACCCCTGGTGGACTGCCTCTCTCCCCTGGGCTGCCCGCTGTACTGCTCTCTGCTCCTCCCACCCAGCCTCCTTACCCATTCTTCACCGTCTCTACGGAGAACTATTTAGAAGGGATAAAGAAATACCTCTTTTTTTACTTTTTTATTAAATAAATGTAGCCTTACTGAGAACGAGAGACTTTAAAAAATCTAACCAATCCCAAACTTTTGAATGGTAGTGTGTTCGAAAAATGTTTGCAAAGCTTTGCATTTTAATGTCTTTGCCGTTCATACAGCAGTAGCTGTGCTTGCATCATTAGAAGTAACTGCCCACGGGTGTTACAAAGATGGCCGCCAACTGGACTGACTTTGGTCGGGATCATGTCAGGATACATTAAATTTGAGAACACCGGTTTAAAATTAGGCCTGAACTGGTGGGAAAGAATGTGTTGTGGTCGGAGAATTTTCTTTGCAGATTTTCCTTTGAAACATCGACACCTTTCCTTGTTCCTGCTTCATATCATGTACCTACACTGAGCACACATTGTCTTGAGGTACTGAACAAAAGTTGGACCGAGCAGCTAATAAATCCTGCAGATCCCCTGTAACCACTAAACTGACCTCAATAAAACAAATTCTGCACCATAAAATCTGTAAATAGACATAAAAGTGAGATGAAACAAAAGGTATCGAATATCTCAGAAATGCTTTAAAGAAGTTCAGTCCTGCTCCAGGAGATCTATATATCGCACTGCAGGGTTCAGATCCTCTAGTCAAACACACTTCAACCAGCAAATCCAAGTCTTCAGGTTCATTGGCAATTACAGGCAGGGTTTGAAATAAACCATACAGGGAGGCAGATTTCCAGGGACTGTAATGAGTATATGTAACTTTCCAAATATTTTTACAGCAATGCTTTTCAAAGTTTTAAAGGGATCGTTTCTGTCCGTTCGTTCCAAACCGGTATGACTTTCTTTCTTCTGTTGAACACAAAATGATAGCCTACTACTGGTTGTTTTTCCCCCAGTGCAATTGCAATGAATAGGGTAGGAAGCTTTCAAGCTTAAAAAAAAATGACAGAAAAGCACCAAGTTGTTCATATTGTGCACTATATTTTAAATGAATTAAAATGAAATTGAATTACAGTAAGTACTTGGTACGTTCACAAATCATATTTAGATCAGATCAACGTTGTGAACTGGATCAGTGATTCATTGAAAAGATCCGACTCATAAGAATCATTTGTTTATGAATTGGGCATTGCTACTTCTCTCATAAACACTTTTCAATTAACAACTTAATTTTCAGTCATATGGACCACTTAAATGATAGATTTTGAAAGCTTCACCCATTTATTGTTTTATTTATTTATTCATTTATGATTTAACGCTATATCAGCAGTAATGGCTATATTCATGGCAATCAACAGTAAAAATATTTATGATTACAATCATATAATGTAACTGCATATAAAGATAATGACCAGGACATTCTTTAAAATGTTTCCTTATGATTCACAGAAGAAATAAAAAGTCATAAAGGTTAGGAATGACATAAGAGTGAGTAATGTTTGAGAGAATCATTCCAGTGTAACACTAAATTAAAAGCAAAATTCATGTAAAGATCCCAACTTCCTTGTCAACATCTTTTTATACACGCTTGTAAAACTTCTGGTCTCTAGTGGTGAGAACAAGGTCCTTCACCATCACTGACGTTTGTATTCAAAAGCCTTTTCAGCAGGCAACTAATGAAATGAAGTACTATTCCTTGAGTACTTCCTATATTCATATTTTTTTACGTTTTAAATATGAATTTTCACATTCAAAATAACCCACAACATCATACACCGAGACAAAAAATAACACCCTTCTGAAGAGCGGGTACACCGATGCCCTATTTCTACTTTTGTCTTAAACAATTTATGATCATTGCTTTCTTATGGCAGGCCACCAAACCCCTCATTAAACAGTGTGATGCAATAACATGAGCAGGTCATTAGCATTTCAAAGGTCTTTCACCATCTTCATGTTTGTCAGATGGACAGCGCAGTCCACTGCTCTCCCTGAAGCTTTAAGAAATTTATAACATAATACTCTGGAGGTAAGAACAAGGTCTTTCAACCTAGTTAGAGAAGGGTTTTCATCACACATTCACTGACATCTTTTAAACATGTACAGCCTCTCGTCCATTCTCTTCACTCTTTCCTTTGCATCTTTGAGTCAACAAGTGATACACGAGCAAACCGGTCCGACACACAATGAATTTCTATACATCTCTCAGCCGATATATGAACACGTCTTTTCTAATATGGCGTATTCTAGGGTCTTAATAATAATTTAAAACTAATATTTTTACGAAATGTTATATTATCATAAATATTTTTTAATTAAATAATTTAACAAACTACTAAGCATACCAAATTTAACTTAAAATAATAATAATAATAGTAACAGCCAAACCAGTGTAGTTATTGTTAAGTAAAACTAAAACCATTCAAAATTGTTTTTTAATAATTTAAATAAAAATGAAACAAAATATAAATATTAAATGAAAAACTTGTTGTTCAATGTTGCCATCGCATCTAACTGATTGGTACTACTCTAAGTACCAGAATTACTAAAAATAAAACAAATGCAAATAAATTAAAGCCAAGTAAAAAAAAAAAAAAAAAAAGAATTACAATGAAAACTGAAAATATAAAAATAAAAGCTTATTAAAAATATTGATAAATACTATAATAGTATATAAATAATAATAAAATAACACTGTTTTAAACTGGTTTCCCAAACACTCCTGGTCATCAATGGAGTTTCAGCATTTACCACCAGGGGCAAGCTGAGCCATGCTAACCAGCTAACTGTAACCCTTTGGTAGTAGGACAACAAAAACAAATAAAGAAAAGTTTTGAAAGCGCAGAGTCACACTTCGCAAGTCAAGCTACGAATTGCCTCTACACAATTTACTGGGATAGGAAAGAAAGTAGTTAAACATCAGAAAAATAAGACCATGCACCTTTTCCATTTGAGAATACAGTACCTCGAGATGCTGTGGTCGGTGAGGGCTTTTTGGGAAGGTCTGAGAAACTACTGCCATCCAGGCCTGACCCCTTGCATTCCTTCTTTTCTGTGGTGCTGGGACTTGTGGTCTCCATGATGAGCCTGAAAGAGAAAAACTGATTTTTACTGTATTCTGAGTCACACAAATAGATGACCTGAAACATGCTACGAAGTAGGTTAGCGGACAAAAAGAGGTGTCGCAACCTGTCATCGCTAGGTTTTTAAAAACATACGCAACGACTGATGCAAAATGTAATAATATCACTTCCCTCGAAAGTCCTACAAATGCATGAAATCTTCAGAGGGAGTGACTGAAATGTTTCCATTATATAAACTACAATTCTACAGAAAAATCCTTCACTTCCCTCTGCCCTGTCTCATGACTTGTCTGTTTGTTTTGAGAGCTTAGAGGAGCCGTTATAGAAATGCCATGTTACCAGAAGAGACAAAGCAGAGAGCGTGCAGAGCACCTCCTCTATGGCAGCTCTGTCAGAGCGCTCAAGTGCCTGTGCTGAAGGCAGATGACTTGGCAGCACGCCGCTTGTTTAACTTTGTGTAACCTACAAGATTATCCTTGGTTCAGAGCAAACAGCGAGCGGTTTAGGACTGAAAAGAGGTCCAAACTGAGGCCATTCAGTCTCTGATTGTGGCTGCCCATGTTGTTTGTTCTTCAGCAAATTAACAAGTTTATACTTTATACTATATGTTTATAAGCAAGGTTTAAAGTTTAATAAATGCATGAAGTCAGTGAGTAATTATGTAAATATTCCTGATCTCAATACTGACCAAAATAATCAGTTATTTTTATTAATTATAATAATGAGTATCATTTTTGTCATAATCAAGAATCCCTGCCCTAGTGAAAAAAAATCTATATCAAAATGTATTTAAAATACATGTATTACATACTAAGTATACAACAAACCCATAAACATATTTATTGACATATCGCTTGGGAATTACTGACATTAATATTATAGTTAAACTTTATTTGGAGCACTTCTTTATTGCACAATGCACATTAATTAATATTAAGCCTAAAATGTGTTTTAATATTCAAATGCAAGATATTTAAAGTGCATCAATAGTTCCACTTTAGCACAATCAAATATACTTTAAGTATATTTTTAGTAGGACCTTAGCACTATTTCCAGATAACTAAAGTGTTTTAAGTACAAAATTAGTGGTTCCAATTTAGCAGACTTTAAATACCAATTTAGTATACCAAAAGTACAATTGCATTGTATTTATATTGTACATAAATATGTGAATGTATTTGTAGTATACTTAGCATAAAATAAATGTATTTCAAATACAGTTTAGTATATTTATTTTTTCACTTGGGTATAGACTGTGGTATTTGGAAGCCTGAAAAAAAAAAGAAAAAGTAAAATAAAGTCATAATTGTGAGACAAGGCACATTGTGATACACTTTATATTTTCCTTCTACCAAAACAAACAAATGAATTTGTTTTTTAATCATATCACAACAGCTCATTAGAGAAAATAACTAGCATATTATCTGTAGTGTGCTCCAAAAGGAAAATGATGCATGCAAACTAAATGATGCTTTCCTTTTGACCTTTTGAATGTTGTTTCTACATGCTAATTCAAAATGTAATTTTCTTATGTTCAGTATCCTGTAAGAGTACCTGTGGCCACATTCATCAGCCTTTTCTCGTGCCAGTCAAACATCCCTTTGCCAAGATAAGCCGATTAGAGGTGGACTGACTGTTGGAGTTGGCCAGCATTTGTCTCACTACTTGTTAGCCAAGAGGGTACATTTGCCATCCTGTCTCACTGACACCTCCTCATAGATGTAACTAAACATTGTAGCTGTCAAAGGATTCATTTATACATTAATAATGAGGCCTCCAAATGCTGCTTGTGAACTCAGTGTTGTCATCAAAAGTACACAGGCCAATTATAACAACTGGGACATTCCTATACGTCTCTTATGGAAACCACCTTCCAGGACTCAAAGTCTTTCTTGTTCCATATCATTACCACGATTGTTAAAAGAGAATGTTAAATGAAATGAATCCCTGTTTGAGGACATTAGTCAAACACAAACATGATATTCCTGGCACTGGTCACCTTTATTTGCCAGAAACACCTATTACTGCAGCCAAAGCTGCCCTGGAACAGACGCACAGTAACAATGACTCATAAACACCTGTCAAAGATGATCAATTATTATAACTTCAATAACATTCATCATACAAGGAGTCATTTCAATACTTCAACGATTATCTATCTATATATATCTATATATATATATCTATATATAATATATATATATATATATATGTATGTGTGTGTGTGTGTGTGTGTGTGCGCGCGTGTGTATTAATTTCTTTAAAAAAAAAAAAAAGATAAACAAATTACTGACCCCAAACTTTTAAACAGTAGTGTATAGTGTTACAAAAGATTTCTATTTTAAATAAATGCTGTTCTTTTTGTTCCTGAAATCCTGAAAAAAGTATCATAGGTTATAAAAAAATATTAAGCAGCACAACTGTTTCCAACATTGATAATAAATCAGCATTAGAATGATTTCTGAAGGACCATGTGACACTTAAGACTGGTGTAATGGCGGCTAAAAATTCAACTTTGCATCACAAAAATACATTTTAAAGTATATTCAACTAGAAAAACATTATTTTTAATTGTAATAATATTTCACAATTTTTTCTGTATTTTTTATCAAATAAATCAGGCTTGATGAGTTTAAGAGACTTCTTTCAAAAACATTAAAAATAGTAAAGTTTCCAAACTTTTGACCAGTACACAAATGTGACCATGGACCACAAAACCAGTCACATGGGTAAATTTTTTTAAAATCGAGACGTATACATCAATGAAAAGCTTATTTATTCAGCTTTCAGATGATGTATGGTTTGTTAGGATAGGACAATATTTGGCCAAGATACAACTATTTGAAAATCTGGGATCTGAGGGTTCAAAAACAAAATTTAAAATTGAGAAAATCACCTTTAAAGTTGTCCATTTATGTTCGCGATTGTGCTGCATTCACTCACAAAAATAAATGCTTTATATATTTACGGTAGGAAATTGACTAAATATCTTAATGGAACATGATCTTTACTTAAAGTCCTAATGTTTTTTGGCATAAAAGAAAAATCGATCATTTTGAATTTAGAATTATTATTTTTATATATACAAAAAAAACCTTATTCAATTTCAAAATTCACAAAAAATATCTGAAAAGCTCACATTATTCAAATGGCAGGGTTGTTAGCTATTGGTTCAAAAGTTAAGGCTAAAAAAGGCTAACGTAGTATGGCTAATCATCCCAAAATGGCCAAAATTCTAACGTTTGATTAGCATAGCCAATATATCAGTACCCCATATTGCCATTTGCTTGTCACAGTCTGTAGTCTAAACCTAACTCTGACCCTTTGATGAGAAGATCTGACAGTACAGGTGTACATAACCGAGTGGACAGGTGGCGGTGAGGGGGGAAAACGACAAGAAAGCAACTCTGTTCTTCTGCGTGACTGCTTTGACAAATGCAGCGTGCGAAAAGGATCAGAATCTCAGGTCCGCATGACAGAGGGGTGTGAGACCACGCAGGCCTGCAGGCTAATCCTCCATAGCCGCCCCCTACCGCATCACCCCACCTACTGCTGGGCCAGAAAGTTCAGCCGTGACCGCTCACAAAAATCCCCCCTTTGAACGCTCCGTGTAGACCACCAAATTCACAATCACAGATAATGATTAGAACTGATTGTGAAACTGAGCTACAAGGGAACAGCAGAAGGAGGACATTTCATTAACTTCATACTTCTTGCAAATTTGATTTCCCTTCCAGCCAATAGTTTGACAAAGACGAGTGAAGTCAAGCAATAAAGCTGGACACAATCCACTTTATCTTCACACAACTTTCCCTCCATTTTTAGGAAAGCAATTACACCGACTACTTAGCACCAGCAATTATGTGGACTCCAAAAGTGTCAAAAGTGTTTTTCTTCCAGGAAGCTCCATGAACTTTTCTTCATTTTCCCTGAATACATGACAGGCAGCTTTGACTGCTTCTTTCTGTGCCTGTCATCAGTTTGAAAGGAAGCAACAGGTGTGAAAAAGACCATCCACCCCAAAGGACTGGGAGGGCGAAGAAAAAGGACAAAAACAGAGATAATGAGAGAGAACACCATGTGGCACTTCTGAACAATCAAACTGATGCTGAAGAAACACCTTGAACCATCTTATAGAGCTGACCATTTTTTATCAATAATTCTAGAAGCCCACGCTTCTGTTCAACACTCCAATAGCATCATAAGCTCTTAGCAGAAAAACAATCCAAAGGATAAACAGATAAATAAACAGCTAAATTAACAAATAAACACTTTCTGTATGATAATGACATGAACATGTTTGGCTTAGAGCCTCATTTCTTTTCAACTGTGTTATGGCTTGCCTCTCACACAACATGGAATGCAAACTTGACTTCCTCTTATTTGAGGATCTCTCCAGTCTTCGGTGTCATCGTGTGTTTTGGGGAGGACATAAATCACCGCTTCTTCATCTGTACAGTTATACATGCAAGTGAGAGCTATATTCAAAAGAACAATTATAGTGCAATAGTAGAGCAAAGTGATTAGACAAGATTATTTCTTTACATTTAACCATAATCTTGTAATCCAGGAACATGGATAACATTACAAGAATGAAGTGCATCTAATGTCACCAGGTCAGCAGGGTCAGGGAAGTTACACCAAAACGGTTCTCAATAATAAATCACTAATCGCTTTCTCTACACATTATAATGGGACCACTTTTCTAATTACTTCCACTGAGACAAAATTACATCACTCAACACTTTTGAGTGATAAAACATAGTATGCCATCTTCAATTTATTTTTTAAAGAAATGTACACTTTTAATCCACCAGGATGCATTAAACTGATCAAAAGTGAAAGTGAAGACATTTATAATGAATTTAAATAAATTCTGTTCTTTTTAACTTTATATTCTTCAAAGAATCCTGAAAATAAAGTATCACGGTTTCCACAAAAATATATTTTTTTTAAGCCGTGGAACTGTTAATAACAACATGGATAATAAAAATAAGAATTTCTTGAGCACCAAATCAGCATATTAGAATGATTTCTGAAGGATCATGTGACACTGAAGACTAGAGTAATGGCTGCTGAATATTCAGATTTGCCATCATAGGAATACTTGTTTTTTTAAATATATTAAAATAGAAAGCAGTTATTTTAAATTGTAATAATATTTCACAATATGGTTTTACAGTTTTTTTTTTATCAAATACATGCAGCTTTGGTGAGCATAAGAGACTTCTGTTAAAAACATTAACAAAATCTTACATTTTGAATGGTAGTGCATGAATAAAAGTACAAGAACAATAACTAATTTTATGAATGAAAAATAGATGGTAATATCTTGCAGTGAAAACAGAAAAAAACATGATGATTACATGTTACTATGTTATTGTAAAAGTTTATAATGCACTACTCTAACGCAACACGAGGTCACTGAAACAGGACATTTAAAGGGGTAGTTCACCCAAAAATGAAAATTATGTAATTAATTACTCGCCATCGTGTCGTTCCAAACCAATAAGACTTTTGTTCATCTTCGGAACACAAATGAAGATCTTTTTGATTAAATCTGAGAGCTTTCTGTCCCTCCGTTGACAGCAACTGACACTTTGATGCTTCAAAAAGTTCATGAAAAAAGGATTGAATTGAGCCGTTTAGTCCAAATTTTCAAATCGGTTTATATGACGAAGAGATTGAATTTAGGCTTTTATTCACATATAAACATTGATCAGATATGGTAAACGGAAGCTCAAGCATGCTTGAGTGACATGCAAGAAACAACAAGGTTTGTTCTCACGCGTCAAGCATGTTCGGTTGATCGTCTGTTTATGTTCGCTGATCAATGTTTATATGCTGCTAAAAGTCTAAATTCAATCCGTTCATCATATAAAGCGATCAAGTCTCCTCAGAAAATTTGGACTAAACCGCTCAATTCATATGGATTAGTTTTACGATCTGTTTATCACAAACTTTTTTAAGAGACAGAAATCTCTCAGATTTAATTTAAAATATCTTCATTTGTATTTTCGAAAATGAATGAAGGTCTACAGGTTTGGAACGACATGAGGGTGAGTAAATGATGGGGTGAACTAACCTTTTAAAATCTCCTCAACTCAAGGAACCCACCCCAAAAGAATTCAGCAAAGGTATACCTACAGTAGATCTTGATCATTTGAAGTCAAGATTTTATGGCATTCTTCTAAAACAAAAGCACTATTTTTAATCTTTTTCAACTTTTTAATTTTCCTCGAAATGTTGTTCTCAACTAATGCTTACTACCAGACAAAAATATTTGACATTTTCCTTCTTAATTTTTCTTTGATGTTTATTGTTCGTGAGCATTTTAGCTCCAAGAGCTCGCTACATATCAACAGGCATTCAATATAACAAGTGTGTTATATTCCGGAATATGACAATGCTGCACCCAGTCAATGTTGGAATCAGACTATCTTACTATTGACTTCCATAACAAACCTGATGCAGAGATCAATATGAATGAGCATGGAGATTAGATTCATAGCAAAGCAGCAGAACTATAACATCCTCCTCCTCTCAACACTGAAAGACCTGATGAGTTGGCACTGACCAGCAGGGAAAAGACCAGAGGATGACCTTACCCCCACCACCCCCCGCCCCGCAACCCAACCCCTGCATATATGCAATATCCTGTGCTTGATCTCTTTGTCCTCCTAAAAATCTGAAACAGATGTTTACTTTACAACCAAGTCTATCGTTTAAGAAACTGTCCCAGCGAGGGTCTCAGCGAAGCTCTGTTGAGTGCGCTGAGAATGTCGTTGTATATGTTTGTGCACCTAATTAAATCGTTATGAGAGCTGTGTTTATACTACAAGTGTTTATAAATAAGGTGAGGCTTACTGAGAGGATACTTTAACAGAGCGTAGTGCAGCTGTTGCGTGTCACATCACAGATCTCATGAAAGAATTTGCTCTCTCTGCACACCATTTGCTCGGGTCACTAAACCAAATGGGTAGTTAGCGCTCTCTCGCTACAGGCCCAGCTGTCATCCCTCCGTCTGTCCTCCCAGAAAGAAACAGACACAAATGTTAATTACATGCTTGTGAAAGCAATTATAGTTGCGGTGTAATGTAGTTTCAACGTAATTAGCAGCTAACTTACTGAATGGGACGTATTTTATTGTACAGTTTGGCTCGGCAGCTTGAGGGTGTACTGTATCATTAAGGGTAAATATCATTTAGGCTAAGGAAACATTATGAATGCCGACCGCATAACCAGCACATGACTGTTTTTGGGATTATGCATGTTCTAAAACATCCAATGTATTTTAATAAGACAATTACTCAAAATTAAAAAAATAATAAATAGGAAAATCGCTATACACTCCAAAAAAAATGTATATCAATACGTTATGACATCATGCTTTTACATTGCTTTAACTCATCAAAATAAGTTCAGCAATCTTTAACTTTTTTACAAGTTATACATTTTTTAAGTCAGTTTAATGTAATTTAAGTTGAAATGCCTTAAACATACAAGTTGATTTACTTAAATTTAAGGCAGAAACTTTTTTTTACAGTGTAGAAAAGTATTAAATGTTGTTTTTAATATAGTTGTATAAGTGTAATGCATTCATAAAACGTCAGAAAAGGCAATATTTAAAATTTTCATATTGTTTAAATGTATTTACTATTTCATTTTAATTAATAATCAGAATAAACAAAAGCATGTAATGTTGTTCATTAGCTAACTGACTATTTATGAATGGTGTGAACACAGAATTTATCAGCAAAGAACGCGGCTCATCCAATCAGAATTTAGAGTCATAGAGTCCATTTCATAATATCATTTCACTGTTTGGTTTACACATGCACAAACTTGAAAATATCGGTCCATCATCATGGTCACATATAAAGTCATTCTAAACCCGAACCCTTATGCTCGTCTTCTCAGTTCAAAGTTGAAATCTTCTGTTATCTAGATCTCTCTGATGATTTCTTCATGGTGTCGGCATGTGTGATCTTATTTCACAGCTTTTTTTGTTGTCTGTTTTGCAAGTCAGGGGTCTGTCAGCTGTGCGGAGGGTGGAGAAACACTGGTATCTGTAACGTGTGAAGGTGTCTGTGTGGATTCCCAACTCTACCAGCTGCTTTACACCCTGACACTTGACACCTGACACCCGTCTGTGTGTTGGACAATTAGACACATTCAGATTATCGGTCAGCACTAATACGACTATGAAATCAGCCAAAAATACATATTCAGTCATTATTTACCTCACCTGCATGATGTTCCAGGCCTTTTTTGGTCAATTATTATCTAGTTCTTGCCTAACAACAACAGCTAAACACTGCTAAAATATCTTTTCAAGAAATTGCAGTAGACAAAAACCTCCAAACAAAATGAGCAGTGGAAAATTATAAGTGATCTAGGATCTTTTTACAGCAGATGCCATTGAAAACACAGAAAGTCTATCATGACACTGCTTTGAATAAGGTCTATATAGTGAGTGACCAGGGGCTGTAAAGCTACAAAAAGCACAAAATGGACCATAAAAGCATCATAAAAGTGGTCCAAACTAAAGTTTTCTGAAGTTATACAATAGACTGCTGCAGGGATGATGTAGTTTTGAAGGCCAACCCATCAGTTTGCATCACCCTGGTTCCCTCGACAAAAAGCCAATAGGATTGGCATTTTGGATTATTGTAGAAAATACCAACAAACCAATACAAATGACATGAATTTTGAATTCAAAATACAAAAATCTTCACAAGTATAAAAAAATAAGTTAGTCATGGTCACATGACATCAACGTTAACACCGCGGTAAACTTCAGACAAATCATTTAATCATTATTTAAAATCTTCAAGTTGAATAAGAATAGTTTGCAAGAGTATAAACACAACAACAAGGCTGTAAAAGCAGACTAATGAGTCGATGATTTACTGTTCGGTGGGATGTTAAATGTCCCCAACAACCTCTGTAGTCCCATTTAGCCACTTGCTAGCAAGTCTTCTTCAAGACATATAAAAGATTAAAAAACATGGAGTAGTGTATTATTGATGCATTTTAAGTCATCGAATAAAACAATAAAATATCCTGAACTTACCACAGACCTCATTTCAGCCATTTAACAAACAAACAAACAAAAAAACCCCACAGACTTCAGGACGATGGAACCAGAAGTTATAAAATGCTAACTCGCTTCTGGGTTTTAGGATTAATTTTTTTCCAGCAATCTATTGTTTTGAGTAGAGAATAGACCAAAACCGAACTTGGTTATCCTTGTGTCTAGCCTGCGTAGAGAGTGGCTCTTTTTTTTTTTTTTTTTTTACACTTTTATGGTACTTTTTTCATCAGCATCTACAGTATATGAACTGTTGTTTGTATGGCAAGGGCTGTGTAAAGCTTCTTTCAAAAAAAAAATTTGTGGTACAATGAAAAAACTATTTTCCCATCCCTTTTTATGAATGTTTCTAGTCTTTGAGATGCACACTGTTCTAACTACCCCAATGTGGGGAGTCATATATTTCAGCTACACCGGGAATACACTGCGAGATGATGACAGGGACACACATGATCCTTATCCAGCATAACGTAGTGAGAGAATTCCACAGTGAGCCTGGCCGTGATCCAGCACGGCGTTCAGGGAGAGGCCACGAGCGGGAGTGGACATGTGTGATGGGGGAACAAGCGGGCTGATTGCTAAAGATTACCACATGGCTTCTCCTTGCTCAACACATCCAGCTCGTCTTCCAGTCTGTTGGAGGAGTCTGTGGCCTGGCAGGAATTCAGCGCTCCTCTTTGGATCTCCCTGCTCATCCTATGGAACGCAATGAGACTGATCTATCTACCCACTCCATTCCTTGCAAGTCTGGTCAGGAGCTGGGAGGCCGCCTGATAAATCACAACTCCCTTGCATCGACTTCTCCGTTTCCAATAACTCCGGAAACAGAAGACTACCCTGCCGAACCGCTGGTGGCCTCTGTGCAGTTCAGACTCGGTTTCTGCATCCGATTAGCTCCGACAACAAACACTTGGAACAGCGTGCTATTGTTTGAGCCTGCGACGTTGAGAGGGTAAACTGCGACTCACAGGCTGTGAAGATGATACAATAACTGTAATAACGATACAGACAGCCACTGTGAAGAGGTTCCCATAATGAAGAACTGGATAGCACGTCAGCAGCCCTTCAGGAATTAATTAACTAGCACATCAAAGCTAACCCTCAGAGGCCACAGTGTCACACGGTACTTTGATTTAACGCTGGCTGTTGACTGCACATAATGCCTATCCTGACATTCACTGGTTTATATTCCGTCCTCTTACATTAAGTAAAACTTCTAACTTTTCTCACAAACTTTTCAGGATAAGTACCACCTTTGATCAAAACACTCAAGTCAAGGATGGGAATTGTAAAGAATTTATCGATTCCTGTTCGGATTCATCTTAACAACTCGGGTTCCTTAACAGCTTCATCAATGATTCTTTCAGTAGTGTGTAGGATATTTGAATAAAAAAATACATGCAATTCCACTGCAAAAATGGTGAGATAATTTCAGTAATAAATTAAACACACTCTTTGTATCGAGTTGTCAGTGACTTTTTAGAGACAGCATAAATGTACTCCAAAAACTGGCCTTAATATTTAACAACAGCACTAAACAAACAAATAATGCAGAAACATTCATTAAAGTGTCACTCGTTTCAGGAATCAGTTTACGGTAATTGCACTGTTTTTGATCCACTAAAAAAAACAACTTATTGGAATCATTTGGTTGTAAATCAATCTACGCTGCACTGGTTGTGCTATATGTTTTTTAGTCACTAAGAATCGATTCAGAGTCATTCGTTTGGGAATCGAGTCATTCGTTTGGGAATCAATACACTGGTTGTTCTATTTGTTTTTGATTCACTAACAAAAATCGACTCACTAGAGTCATTCGTTTGGGAATCAATATACTCTGGTTGCATTGAAAGTTCTTGATTCCCTAAAAAAAGGAGCGACTCAGAGTCATATTTCCGAAAATTAAACTATGCTGGTCATGTATAACAATTGTATTCACTTCAGTGGACTTTTTATGGTTCAAGAATATAAATGAGCTGGATAAAGGTGTATACAGATCATAAATTAGAAATAAAACACTGAACATATTTAAATAAACTAAAATAAATATAAAGTAAAAAAAAAAAAAGCTATATTGAGTTGTGCCGTCTACCAGCCGGGAAAACTCCCATGCAGTTTGAGAACCACTGAACTCATTCTGACAGTAATCTAAATATAATTCCCAGCACCACAGCTTGTTTTCATGTTCTATGGATATTCCAACAGACTCAGCTGTCACTACACCTCATCTAAAATTCAAATACAGACTTGTAATTTTGGTCTAGTAAGATGTTTATTCATGGTCAGCTAATAACATAAATTTAGGTCCGTCCTCCGCATACTGTGTCTGGAGGTTTGCATGAATCACAGGTGGACGTGTGGTTTGGGAAAGGTTAGCCATTCACTGTGTATAGAGTCACAGCACTGGCAAGTCAAATATAACTTAATGTAAACAGTATACATTTCAACTGTTCATTTTCCAGCTGTCTTTAAAGGGTGGCACGCCAGCCAACAGCACTAAAGAAATGAAAGAGTTAGAGCAAAAAAAATAACTAATAATAAAATAAAACTTTGCGAAAGAGAACAAAGCAGAAGGCTTGCAGCTTAACAAGCCTTTGAGGAAGGTGAACAGCGTTCCTGCTTGTGTACTTTATTTACCCGCACACATGCGCATGCATTAAACCAACAACTTTTACCCAATGCACTGGGATCTGGAATTCATATAAAACTGCACTGCTGCATTATTAAAAAAAAACATATGGCGAGTCTCCACTATATGTAAAAGATCAAGCAGTTCCTCAAAATGAAAACGTGCTATTTCATCTAAGGCACTAGGACTCCATGTAATGGCAACAGTTGATGACTACGGTAATAAGATCAATCAATCAAACTCTGGCCTTTCACTTATTTGCCGTTTGCCATTTAATGGCATATTAAAGTCTTTTTATATACATTTGCGTGTGTGTGTGTGTGTGGTTTTTGTGATGATATCTGTACAGACTTAAAGGGATAGTTCAGCCAAAATTGAAAATTCTGTCATTAATTACTCACCCTCTTGTCCTCTCACACTCCAAACCCATAAGACTTTTGTTTATCTTCGGAACACAAATGAAGATATTTTAATAAAACTTGAGAGCTTTCTGTCCCTCTATTGAGAGCTACGCAACTACCACTTTGGCACTTCAAAAATTGATCGAAAAACTAATCCATATGAATTGAGCGGTGTAGTCCAAATTTTCTGAAGAGATACGATCGCTTTATATGATGATGAACATATTGAATTGATACATTTTTTATTCATATATAAAAACATTCATCAACTCACACATCAGTTGTGGTTAACGGAAGCTCAAGCATGTTCGCTTTACGTACGAGAACTAATCATTTGAGCTTCCGCAAGAACCCATGAGGTTTGTTCTCACGCGTCAAGCAGGTTCGGTTGAGCTTCGGTTTATATTCACTGATCAATATTTACACGTGAATAAAAGCCTAAATTCAATCTGTTCATCATATAAAGCGATCAAGTCTCTTCAGAAAATTTGGACTAAACCGCTCAATTCATATGGATTAGTTTTACGATCTCTTTATGAACTTTTGGAAGTGGTATTTTTTCATCAAAAAGATCTTAATTTGTGTTCCGAAGATGAACAAAACTATTACAGGTTTGGAACGACATGAGGGTGAGTAATTAATGACAGAATTTTCACTTTTGGGTGAACTGACCCTTTAACAATGCCCTGATAGTTGCATGAGAGAATGAGGGAGGAACAAGCTGTGAAGGATCTCATCCACACTCATAAACCGGATGTGATGTGATCCTTATTAACCCCAGACACTTGTGAGAGAATGAGGCGGATGTCTGGAGGGGTGTCCGACACAAACTACTAAAATGCAGGGATTGTCCCGTGTCCTACGGGCCAAAGCTGAGGAGATGGGTTTCAAAGAACAGCCTTTGAGAGGGCAAATGAATGTAAGCAGCTACCACTTCTCACATCTCTCTGTTTTCTCACCACACTGCCCTCATCTTCAATTCAGTCCGACACTAGAGACGCAGCACACAAACTTGAAACACAGCTGTCTTTCACAGCACTTTAAACGGCCATTAAAGTCTCATCAATTCACTTCGAGGCACAAGTGTACTTCAGGCACTCCTCGAAGCTTTTTCTTACCGATAAAGAGATTCAAGGTCTTGCCCGGCACACAACATTGACCAAGATACAAAGTGTAGTTCTAGTTCATCTCTTTGAGATTCCAAATAATTTCAGCTTTTTCTGTTGACAATTAATTTCCTGTGTTTGCTGAGGATGTACAATGAAAATAACTGTATCTCTATCATAAAAGTCAGCATAAAAAGGAAGTTTCGATGGTCTTTTCTTTCCTATTGTGACGTATATCAGAGCAAAACGCTTCTTGAACAAAACAAAAAATGTAGTGCGGTACTTGATTTTGTCCAGCAATTGTTGTTTGCTTTTGCTGTGATCTCATGTGAGAAAAGAAGTGGTAGCAAGACTACGAGGGCACATGAAAACAAAACAAAAAACAGATGTACAATGGATAATTAATTTATAATAAATACTGCAATATTTCATAAAAACAAAGAGTTTTTGCTTTTGATTTAACGGTGACTAAACATTTATAATACATCCTATTTTCTGTATAGAAAATTCAATGATGTTTTACATCCTAACAGTAGAGTTACTCTACTTTTTCTTTGATTGTCACTGCACTGTCTTGTCTCGTCCTTGTGCGGTGCATGTGCAATGTCATTCAAGGTCCCCCCTTTTTATGAGCATTTGTTAAAATCTCCCGCGGAATTCCAAGGCTGAACAGCCCTGATTTAGGCAGCAGGACAAGAGGGAAATGTGTGAAAATGTGCAGAGCAGCAGGAAGGGAAGATGAAAGTGACACGGTCAACCCATGTTTCAGAAGCTGATGACCATAGCCCAAACCAGGCTGAATAATCTGAATGGGCCATCATTTTTTTCCCCCCTTTTTGAATCCTTTCACTCGCTCTGCCTCTGACTGCTGGCGCTTCTCATTCTACACAATGGGAAATTCACTAAGACCTTTTATTCTTATGCTAATGCTCTCAACTGGGCATCACATTAAATTTAACACAAGCACACACTTTTCTGTTTTTCAGGAAAACAAGGCACACTCTTGCCACTCTTTTTGCCAATCCTTTAAACACAAAAATGACATTTACATAATACATTAAATTCTTTGCAATATTTTTGTAGAAAGTTATGGCAACTATAGTAACTTGAGTTTGTCAACAGAAAAATCAAAGAAAAGCCCACAGTAGCCAGCATAGCCTATAGGATTGTCTGTACTGATGATGTTGCTCTTTGGTAGCTAAATTATAGACATAGCTACCGTATTAAAAAAATCTTCTTTGGGAACTTGAACTATGTTTACAACGCTAACTATGATACAATATTTTGAAGGAACTGAGAACCAGTTTTTATTCAGAAACGTTTAAAAAAACGTTTAAACACTTTCAATGAATCTTAAACATGCTTCCTACCGGTATAGTACCTACGACTCTTATCAATCGGTTCTTTTAGGTGAATCACAAACAAACAGCGTGAATAGCGTAGACCAACTCATGAAGGGATGACATGATTCCAAATCTGAACGAATGACTCTTATGAGCCGGTTCTTTTAGTGATTCAAAAACTACAACTCGATAAGTGAGGATATTTATTGTATTTTCTGTTCTCAGCAGTCTGTTGTCCAATTTCGAGATAATTTCAGATTTGAACATACAACATATATGAGAAATCATATAGCCTACAGAATTTTTAAACATGTTTAGGCTTTAGACTTTTGTGCAATAGGCTAGCCTACCAATATATTATTAACAACAAAACGCAGTGTGTATATTTAACATTAACGTTATCAAACGAGCAATCACTCAGTAACTACTTTTAGGTTTCCAAAACCTTAAATACAACCCTCTAACATTTGGTTTATTCTCCAAGCATGATAAAAGTAGTAACTTGTAGTTCAGTAAGTGAATCAAATTTATTCAGTAATCGACTCATTTATATGCCCATAACAGCTATTGAATATTCGTTCGGGAAACAAACCAAATATTACTTTAAAATACTAAACGAATCTTTAATAGAACCATTAAAGAACCGGAATCGTTTAGAGGAATCCGAATCGGAAACGCTAAATTCTTTACGATTCCCATCCCTACCTGGGACACAAGTTGACAAAAGTTTGAGCTTGCAAAAGTCACAATATATGCCTCTAAGTTACGAAATGTAAAGCGCCGAAACCTCTTCTCGTCAGCATAGCTATAATATGTAGTTTATATGACACATTTCAATAGCTATACAGCAAGTTAATGTCGCGACACTTGTAACAACTGAAAGATGTAGCCTAATGAATTGAAAACACATTCAAGCTGCGTACACATTGTGATCAGTAACCTTATGAGTAAATCATCATAACGAAATACATATTTACCTCCTTTGATGTTGTATAGTTCGTCAGTTGCTCAGTTGTCCAGCGTGCATCCGAAAAACAACGCAATTGTACTTAAAACAAAATTGTTAAAAGTGATTCTGTCACGAAACTCCATCAGCGGTTTGTTTTGTTTTGCAAGAGCAAATGTTTTAGCAAAACTACATCATTCGGGGACGACGAAGCGCTACAGTTGCACCTCGCAAACTTTGACGATCCATCACACGCGTCTTCAAAAGACTGTACTTAGCCTACTCGAACATTAGAAAGTAATTTAGCCGTCAACACGGCAGAAATGTACCCCATGCAAGTTTGTTGAGTCGTCGGTTTTGATGTGCGGTGGGAGATCTGTTTTCGATCCGATCTGCCCTCCTCTATCTCCACTTCTCCCCCCAGTTCTTTGAGTTTTGGGCCACTCACTCTCTTCACCAGATGGGCCGGGTTACATCAAACCAAAGGTAGTTGCATGAGGCTTAAGAGGAGTTTGATTTCAAGTTTCACTGGAGTCTGGAGATTTGCAAAACCTTTGCATAAGAATATTTTACTTGGTTTAAAGTAAATCGATGAGCAGTTTAAGTTTGGTTGACTTCAATATAGGCTATGCCTAGCCTACCTCTATTAACCCATACAAATCAAAAAGTAATCATGTCGTGATTTTCCTAATCATTTGTTAAATTAAAAGTGTGTTGAACTGTAAGTTACTGATTATTTTTCAGAGGTTAGGCTAAGTTGCATGGAGATTGAAGTTTTTAGACTGTTTGTAAGTTGTGTGTGTAGTTCGATTATCAGTTAAAACATGACATAAAAATAAAAAAATCTTAATGTTTTTGTGGTTGATGCTCTCCACATTGCCTGATTACCAGCCTAAACTAGTTTGTTGGTCTTAGCTGGTTCAAGATGGTCTCCCAGCATGGCCAAGTTGGCCTTCAACTGGTTTACAACCACTATAAAATTTCTTTATAGTATTTATAGTATAAATCCATCATTCTATATATTTTTTTAAAGCAAGGACGTATGCTACTGTTTTACCAAACGGTAAACATAATACATCGCCACCTAGTGGAGAAGTAGGGGACGTTTATATATTGGAGTGGTGCTTAGCCTAGTGTTGGGATTAAAGGATTAGTTCACCTCAAAATTAAAATTTCCTGATAATTTACTCAACCCCATACCATCCAAGATGTTCATGTCTTTCTTTCTTCAGTGGAAAAGAAATTAAGTTTTTTGAGGAAAGCATTTCAGGATTTTTCTCCACACAATGGACTTCAATTGCAACCAACATGTTGAAGTCCAAATCAATGCAGTTTCAAAGAGCTATGAAGTGCTTCAAAGGGCTCTGCACGTTCCCAGCTGAGGAATAGGGTCTTATCTAGCGAAACGATCGGTAATTTTTCCAAAAAATAAACATTTATATACGTTTTAACCACAATTGTTCATCTTGTTTTTTCTTCTTCAATTGTTCGTCTTGTGGTGGTATAGGCGACGCGCCAGGCATTACGTCATCACGTTGGAAACGTCACGTTTAACTTCTTAACCCGCATCGGCCCGCGAGCGGGCCGTCGAGGGCGTGGCTATACTTTTATTACCTTTTTTAAGCTTTGTTTTATAACAAATATTCATCTGACTATCATAAACTATGCATCATTTGAAAGCTAAAACACTCAAGAACCATGTTCTAGACTTGTTTTTGCAATCAATACACCAGAGAGGAAAGGGTTAAATAAAATGCAAAAGGACTGCTCATTTGAAAATGAGCAAAATGAACCGCTATACTCATCTTTCATCTCGTATGGTTCAGATCAGTTCGGAAGAATCCAAGAAACAACAGCATACATTTCAATGTAAGGGTCCACTCTTCAAAATGCATCCCACTTTTTAATCCAAAACAACGAAAAATAGGGGAAAAAAATGAAATATCCTCCTTTGTTTTCATGAGCGTTTTCGAGATAGAGTTCGCATCATGTTCATTTTCAAAGAAATATCGATTCTAATCCATATTCCAACACTCAAAAGCCATCTCACCCCCGCAGTTTAGACTCTTCCGGATCGAATGATACATCCTACTTCTCTCTCGTTCAATCACAGGCTCTGTTACAGACCAAAACAGTAAGAGAGTCCCTGACAGGCTGAGCGCGCTGTCCATCGCGCAGCTGGGCTTTCGACTGGATAAAAGCCTGGATAATGCTATCCAATGTCCTTTGAGCTACGTTTTGATTGATGGGAGTATTAGCCAACTAAAATCGATTGCAGTGATAGACAGTTCATGCAAGCACATTCGTCAAATTCAACTGCGCAAAGTTTTCATTCACATGTGCGCTTTCGCCACGCGCGCAGCACGCACACACATAGTCAGCCGACCAGAATGTAAACAGACACATAAACGCGATGTTTTGACACATGGAGCTTGCATAAATGCACGGATTTACTCTAAAGCTTATATCTGAGCATCTGTATCATGGATCGTCGACTACAGAAGAGATTTGAAGGTTTTTTTGCAGAAAATGACGAAGAGCAACAGGAAGTAATAGGATATTCATTATAAGTATCAGTTTATTGCAATTTATTTGGGTAAAAACCACGTTTGTAATTACAAATGTTCTAAAACATTTATGTTTTTCTTTTTATATATTTTATACATTAGTTGGAAAATGAACACTTCTGCAATGTCTATACATGTAGTGAGAAATCACTGTTTTTGCTATTAGAATTGTTCAAAATAAAGATAATTTTGGTAAAATGTTCAAATGTTGTGCTGAAATCGTTTTTTTCTTGTGTGGTTTGAAGGGCATAACAGTTCTGAATTGTTGTTGCAGACCTATAGTGTTTACTCCCTATGTAAAGTGTTTGGGTGCCAGGTGTCCATTTGGAGTCTCCAAATTGCATTTTGGAAAGGACGCCTATACTTTTCTTGAATAAAAGCTTACAGAAACTACATTTTTGGGAGTATCATCCTCAAATTTGAATCTAAACATGGTCAGACATTCAATTTTATCTTTATGGTGTTTTCAGGCCCTTAACATAAAAGTCTGATCATTTTTTCCCTAAGTGAAGTTAATTAAAAGAAATCGTGAGTCACATTCATGTAAATTTTACCTTGTTTTACTCTGTTCCTATGCTACTTTGAGTAATAATGACTCTTGGGTAACAAAGTTTCAAGTGTCTAGTTTAAAAAAAGATCAGAGTTATGAATGTGGACCATAGGGTTTAAGAGCTACAGACATTTGTATTTGGGTATGTCATTTTCAGAAAATTCTCAAAAAATGGGGCGCTGGTTAAGAGGTTAAAAAAATAATAATAATAATAATAAATTAAAACAAAGCTGTCAGACGATTTTGAAGTTGGAGGAGAAAGCGGGAGAAAATGAGATGGAATTTTTCGCCCTTCCCTGCCTTTTTGAACCGGAGTATTTTCTTTTTTCTTTTCTTTTTCTTTTTTGAACCGGAGTACACAGACAAATAACTTAGATTGATGACGTGACGCGTGACGTTTCCAACGTGATGATGTAACGTTAGTCACTGGTGCGTCGCAGACCAGCACAAGACGAACAATTGTGGTTAAAAAACGCAATAAATGTTTTTTTGTTTTTTTAGAAAATGACCGATCATTTCGCTAGATAAGACCCTATTCCTCAGCTGGCAACGTGCAGAGCCGAAACTGCATTGATTTGGACTGTGGAGAAAAATCCTGAAATGTTTTCCTCAAAAAACGTGTATTCACACCTGCCTTGTTTGGTTCGATTGAATCGAACTCTAGTTCGTTTCCCCCCTTGGTGCGGACCTTTTGGGCAGGTGTGAATACAGCAATCGAACTCGGGTGCGGACCAAACAACCGAACCGAGACCGAGCTGAAGAGGTGGTCTCGGTACGCTTCCAAACGAACTCTGGTACGGTTCGTTTACGGTGTGAACATGAACCGACCCAATTGCAAGAAAGCACTGCGCCTTTGAGTTAAAAGGCTTCCGTAGTCGGAGATTTTGGCATAATGGTTTGTGTTATTGTTGTTCAAGTGCGAAAGAGAATTCCATGCCGGCGCGCTGTCTGGCCGCACGATACTGTTGCGCGTCTTTCTGCGCGCCGTGTGTGCATCATTGGAATGGAATGAATGAATGAGTGTGTGCATCAGGACATTCACATACAGCACGTTCTCTTTAGTCTAATCGCGCATAGATGCAAAAAAAGCTTTTGCAGTTCATAACGATAGTTACAATACAAGGATGACGCTGCATTAAACTGGACAAACTTAAATCGCAAGCGTTAACATTGACAGCACTTGTTAGCAGTAGCCTATATACAATAAGAATCTCATTATTTGAATGTGTGAACATAGCCCCTCTCTATGAATAAAAACTTTATACCTTATCCGTCTTCTGCGCAGTTTCTTCATATTGCGTTTGAATAACACAAAATTAGTAAAATAACAAATATTGCAGTACGAAATATCTCCATGCTGAACCTTTTTTGCACTTCCTGATTTCCCTACTTGAGAATCCTTGTCCAATGAATGGACGACCTAAGCACACGTGTGGTTTTGTTGACAAATTTTGGTTCACTTGCAAAAAGAGCAGTGTGAAAGCAAACCGTACCAAAAAAAAAAAAAAAAAAAATTATTTGGTCCGGACCAAAGCAAGTGAACTATCGGACTTTCCTGGTGTGAATACACCCTGGTGATGAACTAATCCTCAAAATTAGTTCACCCCAAAATGAAATTATGTCAGTAAGTTAATTACTCACCCTCATGTTGTTCCAACCCTGTAAGATGTTCGTTCATCTTCGGAACACAAATTAAGATACTGGGGCGGCAGTGGCTCAGTGGTTCATGTGGGTTGTCTACAAACCGGAAGGTTGGTGGTTCAATCCTCGGTTCCACCTGACCAAGTGTCGAGGTGTCCTTGAGCAAGACACCTAACCCCGGCTGCTCCCGACGAGCTGGATGGCGCCTTGCATGGCTGCCGTCGCCCGTCGGTGTATGAATGAGTGTGTGAATGGGTGAATGTGAGGCAAATGTAAAGCGCTTTGGTGGCCATTGGGTCTGTGAAAGCGCTATATAAATGCAGTCCATTTACCATTTACCATTTACCATATTATTGATTATATCTGAGAGCTGGATCACTCCTCCATAAAGGGATCGAAACTATCCCGGCCCAGAAAAGTTAAAGACATCGTTAAAGACATCGTTAAAATAGTCCAAGTGACTACAGTGGCTCAATCTTAAGTTTATCAAGACACGAGAATAGTTTTTGTGCGCAAAAATAACGACTTTATTATTACTATTCATTTCCTTCACTGTGGGCCTCGAGTTAGTTCACGTAGTGAAACTGCGCAGCGCTTCTAGGTTGTACTCACACGCATCACATGACCAGCGTCAGCCAATAGTGAGTCTACGTGTGACGTACAACACAGAAGCGCTGTGCAGTTTCACTACGTGAACTAACTCGAGGCCCACAGAGAAGGAAATGAATAGTAGAATAAAGTCGTTATTTTTGCTTGTTTTTTTGCACACAAAAAGTATTCTCGTCCCTTGATAAACTGAAGATTGAGCCACTGTAGTCACTTGGACTATTTTAATGATGTCTTTAACTTTTATGGGCTGGGAAGTTTCAATCCCTTAGCCTATGGAGGAGTGATCCAGCTCTCAGATTTAATCAAAAATATCTTAATTTGTGTTCCGAAGATGAACGAAAGTCTTACGGGGTTGGAACAACATGAGGGTGAGTAATTAGGCTACTGACAGAATTTTCATTTTGGGGTGAACTAACCCTTTAAAGTAGCCTACTTGCAAGATGATTCAGACATTATTGCACTTTCCAAATAGTTCCAAATCATCTGTACCTTATCATTATCGTATGATATATAGGCTAGTAACATAACACGACCAAGGGAGCTGTTTTGCTCACGAAGTAGCCATAATTATCATACATATTTATTGTCATAAACAAGTAGCCTATACGTTACTTACATTTTAGACACTATTGAATGTTTTAGTTATTTCACCAACGAAAATAGTTCCAAAGGAAAACAACAATCACCACGGTGTTTGAATGATTATGATTCAGCGTTTTGAACGAATCGTTTGAACGACTCACTTATTAAGACGGCCACTTGCCGCCACCTACTGGCGGTTTAGTTTCATGTTTAAAACTATTATTGAATTTTTTCTTGTATATTTAAACATTTATTTAAAACATCAATCTCATAACATTAGGCTATTTATTGCAGTTTTAATTTTGCAGTGTAGGCTAAATTATTTAATTTGATTGGTAACAGCCCCGTTTTATTATTATAACTGAATTTATTGATCGAATGTAAGAATTTGACATGAAAGATGATGCATACATTTAATAAGGTAAAAATAAAAATCAGCACCTTTATAAAGGTAAATAACGCCCTGGGGTAAATATAACAAATATGCAGATTTAAGCAACACTGATCTTGAATACCCCTCAGCAACTGTGCAGTTGCGCCCCTGACCTTATGGATTATAAACAAATCTGTTTTTAATGTATCCAAACATATACGTATGTCTCAAGACATTATATAAAAACTAAAAGAATAAAGAAAATAAAAGCAAAATCAACCCATTAATTTGTAAATTAATATAATACATTTAAAGTAAGCAAATATTTTTTTTCCATATACAGTATATGTTTTTCAAGATGTGCATTACATACTATTAAAAGACATTGAATAAGACATTTGTTCGCAGGCTATGCTGGTGCTAGACAGACAGAAGTGTCTTTAAAAAAAGCCTTTACATTTTAAAGTTGATTACTTAACTAACATAAAATGATCCCCTTTACATCAAACAGGGGTTTCGAATTTACACTTGAGACTATCTAAAGCTTCCATGATATGTGTCGTAAAACTTATCAAGAAATTGACAAAGGCCTTTTGTACTAAAATGCATACAGGCTGGCTTTCTCCTGACTCACATTAGGCTACATGTCATAGTCTACATCAAATACTGCAAAGACAATCGTTGTACATTATCTCAGAAGCTTTGAATGAGTGTTAGCAAAAAATCTAAGGCAGAGACACTCCATCTGGACGATTGCAATTGATTCACACCTGTAGAACCACATTCACCTTTTCTCAGTCGTGTGTCTGTCGAGAAAGCAAGACCAATGGAGACACCGCCATCTAGTGGTACACACTCTGACTCAAATTCTGTCTGCCAGTTGCTTAAACTGCTTAGAACTAGTCTTAAAACATTTTAATCGAATTTTTTTTCTTCAAGACGAATCATAATTTTTAAGTCAAATAGATCGGTATAATTTGATTTGGAAAAGAAGGACGGTTTACTCCTTGTTTGGTTAATGGTTGTAGGCTGTAGTCTTAACAGTGGTGGCTGTTTATGCAACTGGAAACAGTTCTTACAAGAACAGACAGATAGATAAGGTCTCTTTTTAATTAATAATTTTATTTATTAGTGCCATATTCAGTTTATTGTGACGTTAGTACGCTGATATGCGAGAAGGTCAGTCAACTTCACAAGATTACTTCGTCAGTTCATCTCCTCGTCGCTGGGTGGCGCCAAATATAAACTACTGTCCTAGCTCAGGGTTTAAGTACCTCCAGATTTAGATTTAAAACTTAAGTCTTAAAATACTATGTATCCAAAAAATAGTTTCAGTTTTAACTGTATTAGTTTATTCTGAAGCACTGTTGTTATCAACAGTGCAATTTAAGATACAGTTTTATATTTGAAACTCCATATGCCACATGAAAAGGCACGTTTGTGTTGTACTCTTTTTTTTCCTTTACAGTCTATGGTTCTACTAGTTTCACAAAAGTTTCAAATGATCTCCAGCGTAATAGTACGAAATATACTTGTGGAAAATTTTGAGTTACAAACTGGGACAATTGAAAATAGTAAATGGTTGTGGTCAGTCTTTGTTTTAGATAAATAAAGATTGTTGTTGACTATTTAGGGTTCTTTGTATTTGAAAGCTCTTGGTCAAGACCAAGGATTATGGTCTAACCAAAAACACTGTGATCAGAACTCATGTTCGTCATTTTGGTTGGGCCTAACCAGATGCTCCTTTGTCTTTTCAAGGGCATCGTTTAAATATTTAGATGAAAATTAGACTGCTTCATATAACAAATGCTATATTGCTTTTTTGAACTATTTGTCTTTTATCTGGTATTTTTAACCATTTATTTGGAGAATTAGTGCTCTTTTGTTTAACCCAATTTAGCTTTATGTTAGAAATAGCATTGCTTGGTTTTTAATGTAAATAAGTAAGTGGATGAAAGCATGTTGAGGTTGGTCATGCTGGTGGATTGAGATAGAGGCCCATCATGTCTAGACTTTCTTTGAACCCTAAATTAATACCCATTGTTTAACTGCCCTATCGATGTTATCACAAAGCAAGTCTAAATTTTCATGCTAAAGTTTCCATGAAACTAACGGAAAGGCCATTCAGGAGGTGGTTATTGAGCTGGTTTGTCGTGGGAAGGTTTATTTTGCTTTGACCAGTGTCGCCACTTCAAAGAACAGGAAAGTTGGTGGTGATGGTGGGGGAATACTGTGCCCTCCACTGACTCATGCCCATGGTTTAGATTGTGGCTTACCAATTTATTTTAGGCAGATTATATGTTGCCATCTATATAAATGTCAAAAGATGGTTCAATAGTTTTTTTTGAAAAGGAATACTTAAATAATTCAGTCACCATTTACTCACCCTCATGTTGTTACAAACCTCGAAAACGCAACACAAAAGAAGACATTTTTGCCTATACAAGGAAAGTAATTGGGGTACAGTGTTGTTTTGGACCCCATTGGCTTTCATTATGGACAAAAACAGTATACAGGTTTGAAACGACAAGAAGGTGAGTAAATGATGACAGAATTGAACTTTTTGGGTAATCTATTCCGTTAAATCAAATTTAAATCTTTTGCTTTTGCTTGTAATTTAACTCTTCTTTTGAAAAATGAAAATTTCCTCAAATTTCCTGAATTTCTTTCAACAGAAGATCCAGTTATGACATTTTGACTGAACATTATGATGTCAAAATAAAAATGAAACATGCACTGATGAATTGTTCACAATAACATGCATTTATTAAACAGATATGGGTCATTTTCATGTCATGTCGACTTTAAGCACAATGTCAGACAAGTATACATTGTTTTCCAGACAGTGTACTGATGCTGATCTTGTCTGAGGGCCAAACTGAGTGTGGGGCCGATCATGGATGTTGTCTGACCCTAGATGCTAATCTAGTGCTAAATATGTTTGTACCAGGCAGGCGACACTCATCTGTGACTCATAAACGACTCTTTCCTCCATGTCGTGCTAGCAGTTCCTGAGCCAGAGCACGTGACCCGACCATAATATCCTCCTTGCTAATGACAAACTTGCGCTTCCAGAGAAAAAAAAATTAAAGGCCTCTGAAGTGGGACGGTGACCTGGAAAAACGCCTCCGGGTTTCCCGTAATGTGTGGTTCTGTGCGGTTTGGCCTGCTTTTTACTTTAATGATAGAGATGCTTTATCACTAGTTTGAGAACCTGGAAGAAAAGAGTGCCATAGTTTGGGAAGCTGATAATGAAAAGTTCTTAATTTGGGCACTAGAGGGCAGCAGTGAACTTTTGATTGCAGGTTTGTTCACATATACTGCTTGCCAAATATTGTAGTATTTAAAAAGAAAAAACGCAATTATTTGCTTTTCTGACTGATTCTGATTTTATAGGGTTGTTTTTTTATGTAATGAAATACAAAAACATCACATTTGTGGGTGTCTGGGTGCGGTGCAGACAGTTCTGCTTCAAATTAGATTACTAAATTGTTCCAAATTGCCTATAATCTGTAAACGCATTATGACAAAAGGGTTTGAATCATCATTCAGGGGAGTGGAATTTTGCCAGGGATTACTCTTTATATCGTATTGTTTTGTGATTTATGTCTTTATTTGATAGGATAGTAAAGTGAGGACATTGAAGTGGAGGCAGAGAGAGGGATGGGATTGGGATATGACGCAGGCCAGGTTCAAACCCATGTCTATGAGAGAACACAATTCGTATGCATCATAAGCATGGGCTGAATTTGATTCTGATTTCTTATGGAAAAGAATAAAACTGTGTCTAATGGAGTGAGATGTTGAATAGCAGGTGAAGTGTTTCACAGCGGTCAAAGTTCATGCTAAACCGCAAGAATTCATTCTGTGTGAATTGCCATTGAGTGTGTGCAAATTATGCTAAGACAGTAATTAGTTTACCGCATGTTATCTTACATATTTTCCCAGAAGTCACTTGGATATTTACGGGTGTGTCTGTCCGCTTGCACGCATTCACACTCACATTAAACTTAGCGTGTGACCTTGTTTAAGCACTGACACTGAGAAGAATCACCCAGCAACTTCGCCACAGTATTTTTAGAAAATCCAGTGGGCAAACAAATTGCATGGTGACCCTCTTTCACCTCTCCATGTAAAAGCTTGACAGGTGTGTAACTTATAGCCTGGTCTCCTCCACCCTTCTGATTACATGCCCCGGACCCCCTCTACCCCCACCTTCTAGTATGCGAGGACCTCTGTCATGGGAGGAGTTCACCTCTGACCCCTATTTCTCCTTGAACTCCACGCTTTTTGTGTGTTAAATTGTGCCATGTCCCTTGTGCTGGTGTATCCTACCCTATTTTACAAGGAGGAGAGGAAGAACAAGCCTTTACTTTTTAGCACAAACAGCTTTTTTCCTGTGACATTCCAATGAGACTGTGGTTTTTAACAGGTGGTTTGAGCAGCTGTGTGTCCTAAAAGATACCACAGAAATAGCCTTTGGTATGATCTATTCAAGGAAATCTCCTGTTGTTTTATCACTGAAATCTGTTTATAATCAAGTTCTTTAGGCTAGTTCACTATTGATAACTGATTTCCACACTTTTGGCTTTTGGCCGAGCATGTCTGAAATTCATAAACGCTGATTAAAAAAATTCTGACCAGTACTGATAAGCTATAATAATTTTTTTTATGTAATGGCTGATATTAAAAATCTGTACTACTTTGCCAAAAAAGAAAGAAAAAAAGATAAGACTAAAATCAGTCATTTTAAATGGAGCAAGTGAAATCTTTTAAAATGAGTGTTTTTAAAGTTTAACTTTAAATTACCTTTAATATAAAAATGACCTTGGACTATATACATGAAACATATAATAAAATCTGTCAATAAAAATGTCAATATAATATAATTCTCATAATAAAAAAATCTGTAACATCTGCTGCCAACTATAGTATATCTATATATAAATATCATGCATCCCTCCCTAGTCAGAAACAATATTTACCAGGTTTTCTAGAGGGCAAGAGTCACAATGTCTCTATTCTTGAGTTGTAATGTTTGACGTAATGAAGATTTACTGCAGATATTTCTTTCCACTTCAATCATCTTTTTGCTTGGCATCTGATATCTAGCTATATTGTCTATGGGTTGCATTGTCTAATATTAGATGAATCGTGGCGCTCATGGTTCTTTTCTCAGTGTTGGTGCTGTCAAAACGTGAACTGACAGGAATGTGTCTGATGTTCCGATAAAACGCTGAAGTTTCGTGCGTCACTCTCTGGGTATAGTGCTTTGAATGCTATCTTCTCCCTTTCAATCCCAAACACCAGGGAGGGTTGTAAGGATTCTCGGGTGAGGCTACATCTTGATATGAGTTTGGATATGCAAGATATGATATCATTCGTGTATGCATAAAAAGAGGAAACCCTCCTGCTCACTTGGCGACACTTTCATGCTTCTGGTTTGTGCCACCCAGAAAAGTACTGTATGTGCCTGATAATGACAGAGAGTGTAGCTGGGTTGTTTAAGGATCAAAGTGAGAACATCTACCTAACTTGTGTCTAGCTGCTTTGTCAATATTCGGTGTGTTTGTGCACAAAACATTTTAGTAGAAGCCAGGTTCTCTGGTGTTCAAGATCTTTTCCAGACCTTTGTTTTGCATATGACGAATTGAGATCACTTAACCAAGTCCCCCAAGCTAAGGTTAAGCTACAATGGTGTGGATCACTTTTGGGATCATATAAGCTTCATCAGAGTTACTTGATTCCTCTTGGGAGCACCGCAGGAAGAGGAGGTCAGAGGTTGTTAGGTTGCCCTGTTGTGCTTTTGTAACCCTTCCATTGCTTCTCTGTTAGAGCAGTGAATTAACTCTTCACTACTTGCCTTTCCACACATGCTTTGTGGCTTCTTTGATGTCCTTTTGCCAAAGGGTAAGGGCGATTGTTCTTTTGGCAGGTAGGCTTGATGAAGTTTCAGACCCCTTGAAATCAAGACTTATTTTAGGCATTTGAGAATTTAGAATAGAGGGGAAAATGAACCTCAAATGTTCCTCGATATGTTAAAAAAAAAAAAAAAAATAGTACTTTAAGCATTAAGCACTTCAACAAATTTTGATAGTCATCCCATCAGCAAATGACTTCTCATGTTACCACTGTGGTTTTGTGGGCGTTTGATGGACAACGAAGCAATTGCATAAGAAAGAGTTGCATGTTTACTGGATAAAAAAAGATTATTCACTCAACAAAGCTTTTGCATCTCTTTTGGTGTCAAGGTGCATGATGTGAACCAAACCAGCTGATAACATCTTTATTCTGGCTGTTTTGCCTTTGACGTTATCTTCCCATTTCCATGCCGATCTACCCACTCACTGAGATTCTCAGGGATGTAGCTTTGCTGCGTTTTCTCACGGTCCACTAACTCTGTGTACAACATCCCACCTCCTCAGTTTTCTTTCAAGATTTTTTCTCTTACCTATTTTCCATAATCAATATTCCTTTTTCCACCATGTTGTTTCATCCATCTTCGGGGTAGCAGGTGGTGACTTCTCTAACCAAACTGGGGTAGAGTAGTTAACTCTTAACTCTCTGTAGAGTAGTTTTTGTCATTTTATTTTTAATTTATTTGAATGCACCCGCGGAACCAAATGTACATTGTGAAAAGAGACCAGCATGATTAAATTTCAAACTCTGATTCGGACCAATTAAAACAAGTCTGAAAACAGCCTAAAACTGTATTCTATAAGTTTACCTTTTTTTTTTTTTTTTTTTTGAAAATGCTACTTATAGTGATCATATTCACAAGTCTCTTCACGGTGTCTGAGGTCTGTAGGCTTGTTTCTACTATCTACTAGAGGGGAGAGCCAAGAATTCTGGGTATTTCAGAATACCTGTCATAAACATGGGCTGTAAACTGGACAGTCCATCTGAGAATGTCCTGGGGCCTCTTGCCTGTCTTAAAGCCCCCCACCAGCTGCAGTCATTCCTCTCATTTCTCCTTGTCACTTAACACCTCAAACCACTGCAGTCCACTTGGGCCCATAGAAATGCCTTCCCTTGAATTACCTTCCTTACTTTCAAATGTGGTGAAAGCTATGATGTCTTCATTTTCAAATGGCAGTGTGTCATATTTTGTAGCTTGATCAAGCTACATTTTATTTGTCTGCTTACTTCTATTACTGTATGTTTAAGAAAAACGATTAAACTTGTTGTTTTGATGACTAAGGTTGGTCAGTTTGCTGTATTATGAGCACTAAGTTAATCACAGCAAATCTCATTAAAACGCTACCGGAGTCTAGACTGTCTCTATGAGCACAGCAGCCTTTGCAACACAAACTAACATCACCGGGACACTTACTCCATCCGCCCCCATTTCAGAAGCACTGGCTTAATCCAGGAAACAAAAACCCCCACTGAGGTCACGTAACATCAGCCAGACAATGACCTGTGATCTGCTAGGGGGGAAAAAGTAGGAGCTAGAAACTTTAATTCAGGGAGAAAGCTGTTTTTCCTATTTATACTTGTTTTTCCACTTAAGGGTTTTGTGTTTTCCTGTTTTTTAAGTATTTATCTTTTTTTTTTTTCAAAGGCCCTTTGCTTGATTGGATAGTAAGTCCGATTTGTTGGGAAGGATATGTTCCAGACAGTCAAAAGGATTAAATAAACAAACACTCTGAACATCATGTTTTCATATCAGAACACACAAGCTGATTACATCAATAGAACAATAAGTCATTTATTTTGCAAATAATAGTACCTTACAATCCCCAGCAAGCAAATCAAACAAATTTATTTTTGAAGGGACACCACTGGTGGTCCTGACACACGTTCAATACATGAACAAAGAAAAATTATATTTTTTAATTAACTAAGCAGTGTTGCAACTGAACTTGACAGCCAATGATCATTATGCATTTTCACTGTATGGAAAAAGGCACTTTTGACATTTTGATGAGTGACAATCAGCTCTTATTTTCTGTTGTGTGTAGGGGTTGGGTAACACACCTGACATCCAGTTTTTGAGGAAGCTTTTTGACCAGAGATGTGAAGGTTGAAGATCAAGTTCATCCTTGAGCGCATCTGGATGTATCCCAGTGGTAACTTATTTTTCAAGTCTTTCATATTTATAATTGTTATAACCTCTTTAATTAAATTAAATTAAGTTTGTTACCTACAACAGAAGTCTTAGCCAATAGTTTTTTTGGCCACTGGTCAATATTAACCAACTGTCTGTGTTGTCTATGTTGTCAGTTGAAACTATGAGGAAACAACTATGTTGTTTTGGAAAAAAATTGCATTGTTGAATTCTGCATAACAAACCATAAGAAAATGCATTAAGAAAGTAAACAAGGTTGATTTGGATTTTATAGACTTGCCAAGTATAGTTTAATGTGAGTGTGGCCGACTGCGATTAATATCATATTAGTGCACATTGCATCCTTTGAGTATTGCTTTCATTCACAAATAGTGAGTCACATGTATTATTGTGTCTCTTGAGTTTATTGTTAGAAGGGCTTGGAGGCGTAAGTGACTATTCTTGAGTTCCTCTGGATAACTTGTTCTTGGCTCCCCCCCCCCCCCCCCCAACTAACAAAAAAACGTATCTACTCCATCAGATCAGCCACCCACGGTAAGAGTAAATTCCTGTGTACAAATATTTTCAGGGTCTTGATTATATTATAACTGGGAAATATGAACAAGCAAATATTTTCGCCTTATATTTGTTTGAACTTTTTTTTGTTTAAGGATATGCAAAAATTTTTATCTTTCACCTATTGCCTTTTTTTCTCCCAAAGACTCTTCCTCCTTCCTGAACATCCGTATGGTATTTATTTACCATGAGTAGCAAGAGATACTGGAAAAGGTGGGGTGGTGTTTATTCAGAGTTCTGGGAAGTCTGACACGGGAATGCCTGCAGCAAAAGACTAACAATTTCAAAAAATGGTTGGGAAGGGAGCATGAAGAATCATTTCCACACATGAATTGGCAACTAAGTCCAGAAAGTCTTTGGGATGTCCTGGAGTAGACTTTACAGAGTGCTTGAATCTTGCATTGTCAATACAAGATCTTGGCCAAAAATTGATGCACCTTTTGGTGGAAATAACATCACCACATTTATTTCCATCAAGAGGTGCATCAATTTTCTATTGACAATGCAAGAGTCGAGCACTCTATAAAGTCTACTCCAGCACATCCCAAAGACCTTCAATGCAATTAAGGTCTGGACTCAGGTGCCAATTCATGTGAATTAATGAATCTTTAATGAAAATGAATCTATGCTCCTTCCCAACCATTCTTTCACAATTTGACCCTGATGAATCTTGACATTATCATCCTTTAATATGGTCATGATGTGTGTTCCAACATGGTTTAAGAAATGAAAAGCTACACACTCCATCAATTGAAGGAATGAATGAATGAATAAATGGCTTTATTTAGAAAATGTTAAAAAGATACAATAAAAGCTAATATACAAAAGCAAAGACAAAAAAACAACAACAAAAAAACAAACAATATTAACTTAAGGAGTAGGAAGAAGCATAAGCTTATTTAATCCAACCCCTTCTCCACTACTTTTTAATAATCATCAGATTGGCTTCATAATTATATAACCCTAATCCTAACTTAATACATAATTTACAATTTACTACATATATTTGTTTATCTCAACACACCAAAAAATACAAAGAAAACATAAATATTTACATATATATATATATATATTCACCGTAGAGAATAAATAGTGTAATTTTTTTTAATAAATATTTTACTACATATATTTATGTTTATCCCAACACACCAAAAAATACAAAGAAAACCAAAATAGTTACGTATGTATATATCCACCATAGAGAATAAATAGTGTAAAAAAAATTTAATCTGTGAGAACACCTATTCAAAGCCCTTCTTCCTCCGTACCTTGTGAAAACCCTAGTTTTGTACCGCTTTTTGAACTGGGTCATGCTTGGACATTGCTTGAGCACTGAACTTAATCAGTTCTACATCTTCATTCCACATATAGAAAGAAATACAAAAAAAAGAAAAAAATGTATGGTGTACGGACACAAAGATGTTTTTAAGTTGCACTCCCCCTAAAATTATATCTCCCTTCTCTATTAAAAAACATTTTTTATATATTGCCAGGGAGTAGGTTGTTTTTTGTTTTCAATGTCTTTGATTTAAAACAAATAATGGTAAAATGGTAAATGGACTGCATTTATATTATGTTATAATGAATTTGTGTATAATGAATCTCTATAACCAGTATTAAGAATTATCCTCCTGGCTCTTTTTTGCAACATAGATAGTGATGATAATCTGCATTTATAAGTATTGCCTCAAACCTCCGCACAGTAATATGAATGTGGTAACATCAGTGCACAATAAAGAATGTGGAGGGATTTGTGGTCCAGAACATGGTTTGCTCTATTCAGTACTGAAATGCTTCTTGAAAGTTTGTGTACATGTTTTATGTCAGATTTCCAGTTTATTTTGTCATCTATTATCACCCCAAGAAACTTATTTTTAGTAACCCTTTCTATGTCCACACCATCTACCTGCATCTGGACTTGTGTACTCTTTTTACAGTTACATTTACTCTTAACATTTCTGTCAAACCACCTTTTTAATTTACAAATTTCTGCAGTAATAGTCTCCAGTAGCTCCTTTAAATCCCCCCCAGAACAAAAATATTTGTGTCATCCATGAATAGAACTAATTTTACTATTTTTGATACTTTGCAAATATCATTTATATAAAGCAGAAATAATTTTGGACCCAGTACTGACCCCTGGGGGATGCCACAAACAATGTCCAAGCACAACGATGAATATTCCCCCAACTTCACAAATTGTTTCCTGTCTCTTAAATAACTTTTCACCCAATTGCAATACTACATCCCCCCCCCCGATCCCATACCGTTCCAGTTTATTGAATATGTTATGATTGATTGTGTCAAAGGCTTTTTTAAGATATATGAAAACTCCAACTGCATACTGTTTGTAATCTCTAGCTTTTGTAATTTCCTCAATTGAATCAATTATTGCCAGTGATGTTGAACTGTTTGATCTGAATCCGTATTGACTGTCAGAAAGTAGTTATGTTTATCTAATAAATTGTCTAATCTGTTGGTAAATAGTTTTTTTCACATTTTGGAAAATTGTGGAAGTAGAAAAACAGGCATGTAATTTGTGAAGTTGTGTCTATCCCCAGTCTTTCCCAATTTGTATACTTGTGTGTAGTCTCTCTTACATCGTGATGCCCTTATTTACTGTTTGTCAGGCTTAAATGCTCTTCCTGACAAATACTTTGAGGCTAACGTTTCTCCTTTAAGGAGGTGTCTGGTTACCTCAGGTAAAGCTGGCTCAGTCTGTTTTGATTTGATTCGGGATGTGGGTGACACACTTACACAGGAGTCACACCCTGCTTTAAGCTGTGTAGGTGTTAAGTCGAGAAGCATGATTATGTGGCCTCTGGCAGCAGAGGTGGTGTGGGCAAATATTGTGGCTATTGTTTCGCTAAGTTTGAGCAGTTTTAAAATATTGACTTAATATTAAATATTTTTGATTCTATGTTTTCCATAAGGTAGTGGTGTAAGGGATGGATAATCTGGAATAATCTTCTGCCATTACTTACATCCAAATAAAACAAAATAATCACCTTACCTCAGTTAAGTGAGTTTTGTGGCCTTTCACACTGTTTCACACACAATTTCAGTCTTTCTACTTCAAAAGGGTCATGTTTAATTCAATGTGTTACTTGCTGTTTCTTTGTAATTATTTGTGAAATATCTGTGTGAAAGTTGTTTCAAAGTAAATCCTTCACCAGATATTTTTTTCGGTGCAGTATCTATCTCCAGGGTCTGCATGGTCACCAAAGTCCAGACCGAAGGAATTGACCTTATGAGCAGACCTGGATGACTTCCACGTTCGTGTACCAAATGCCATCTGCCCTATTTTTTCTTGGCCCAGACTACAAAAGTCCTTGGCTCTTGGTACATATCCAACCCAAACCATTATGTTATTTGAATCAAATCGCGGTACAGTCACAGTGAAAATGACCTGTTTGATAAGATGCATGTATCTAGCTGTGATTAGAGAATGAAACATTATTTGCATTAAACATTCAAGTGGATCTTGAACTTTGGATAAGGTGTTAGGATATGAAACTTCACTTTTTGATTTACCTTGAAATAATACGGTAGGAGACCATTATGTCTACTATGCTACATTCCTTTCTAATTCTCCTGTTTATTGTACATTCATCAGGACCAAAGTATTGTTTTATACATTTGTGGCTGAGCTGTAAATAGGCTCCTCGTAACGTGCAGCGTTGAAAGGGTTGCGTTCAGGCATGAGAATGAATACTCACCTAATGTTCTGCAATCAGAAAGTCATGCTCCCAAAATAAAAGAAAATGCTGTGCAAACACGCTGCTTGTCAAGAGCTCATTAAAGCCGAGAGGCGTTTATAATGCAGTAGAGGCATAGTAAATCACTCTATCCCCTAAAGCCCTGTTAGAAAGGCAGCCTTTTTTAGCCGTGTTTGCCCTCTTACGAGTTAATGTGCCACACCTCTAACCCACTGCTGTCAGACCTGCTGCCACATTACCGCTGAAAGCAGCCATTGGAACAGAAGGATGCATTCAGCTCACTTTCCTTTCTCTCTTACAGACGTGCGGTCTGCCAACACACAGTTACATAGAACCATTTGCACAGAACAGGGTCAGAAATTAACTTTTCCATTTAGGGGCAATATTTGCCCCCTAGAATATATATATACTGTAACTAATAATATACACTCTCCAGACTTTTTATTAGGTACACCTTGCTAGTACTGGGTTGGACCCCCTTTTGTCTTCAGAACTGCCTTAATTCTTCGTTACATAGTTTGAACAAGGTGCTGGAAACATTCCTCAGAGATTTTGTTCCATATTGACATAATAGCATTACGCAGTTGCTGCAGATTTGTCGGCTGCACATTCATGATCCAAATCTTCCGTTCCACCACATCCCAAAGGTGCTCTACTGGATTGAGATCTGGTGACTGTGGATGACATTTGAGTATAGTGAACTCATTGTCATGTTCAAGAAACCAGTTTGAGATGATTTGAGCTTTGTGACATGCCGCATTATCCTGCTGGAAGTAGCCATGAGAAAACGAGTACACTGTGGTCATAAAGGGATGGACATGGTCAGCAACAATACTCAGGCAGGCTGTGGCTTTTAAACAATGCTCAATTGGCTTTATGCCACAGCTTCACTACTTCCTGAACTTCAGCCAGCCCTTTGTTTCCTGTCTGTCATTATTGGACAAACTGATTTATCCAGGTGTGCCTGGCCTCAGTAACAATAATCAGGCACACCTGGATTAATCAGTTTGTCCAATAATGACAGACAGGAAACAAAGGGCTGGCTGAAGTTCAGGAAGTAGTGAAGCTGTGCATAAAGCCTATTGGTACTAAGGGACCCAAAGTGTGCCAAGCCTAAACCGTTGACACAAGGCAGGATGGATCCATGCTTTCATGTAGTTCTGAGATGCTCTTCTGCAGACCTCGGTTGTAACGAGTGGTTATTTGAATTACTGTTGCCTTTTTTATCAGCTCATACTAGTCTAGCCATTCTCCTCTGACCTCTGGCATCAACAAGGCATTTTCTCCCACAGAACTGGCGCTCACTGGATATTTTCTATTTTTCGGACCATTCTCTGTAAACCCTAGAGAAAGATATGATTTAAAATCCCAGTAGATCAGCAGTTTCTGGTATACTCAATGTTGGGTGATTTGTTATAATACTCAATGTTGCAAAAAACATGTAAAGAAATTTTTGATTCAATGTGACCAGATCTAAATGTAATTTTGCAATCAACACTTTTTTTTTAAATTAATTCTCATTTCACATCACTGCAGTCGTAGGTAATAGTACAGGGTATTTTTTTTTGCTGCCTCATCTTGAATTTGGGAGTATTTTTGTTAATATTAGTCGAATTTTTCCCCCAAGCCCTGTTAATTTTTGAAATTGATACATATATATTGTGGCAATTTTAATGGAATTCATATCATCAGATGGTACATTTCTGAACAAACAATGAACAGCCAGCAGACAGATATGATCGGCTCTCCTCAGCTGATATGAATAGAATTGGATAACAAGCGTGGAGAATGACTGCTTTCTTGTTCAAATTAATTGCTGCTCTGGGCTTCCCTCTAGGCCACACTGTCTGTTTTTGTGTGAGGTAAATGCCCTCCATTCAGCAGCCCAGTTAATGTTAATAGGCATTATTTAAACAACTGTTAAACAGTGGATTAAGTTGGATTTGGCTCAAGCAGACTTGAGGGTGCTGTGTTTTCTCTCTGTGTGTGCTCACACACACACACACACATACGTGCAGGGTGACACGGTATGCAGGTAGACAAGAGCTTAGAGTGGCAGGATGTACTACATCAAGTCACCCAAACACGTATCAATAAAGCCAAGGCTTTTAGCTTCCACAATTCCTACGTCTACAACGATGACATTCTGATATATTCCAGGAGCCTGGCCGAACATCGCCACCACGTTGCGGAGGTCCTCCACTTCAGCATTTCCTCGGATTCGCAAATTTATATCGCCAGTTCATTCACAACTACAGCTCCAACACCTCTCCGTTAACCAAGAATAAGCCCAAGTCTCTGTCCTGGAGACCTGCTGCCACCCAGGCTTTCCAGAGCCTCAAGGACTCTTTCACCAATGCGCCGTTCCTAATTCACCCAGATCCCAACAGGCCGTTCATCGTTGAGGTCGACACCTCCACCACCGGGGTAGGAGCGGTGCTATCTCAGCAGCAGGGGAATCCATCACGTCTCCATCCATGCGCCTTCTTTTCCAAAAAGTTATCCCCGGCGGAGATCAATTACGCCATCGGTAACCATGAGCTACTGGCGATCAAGCTTGTATTGGAGGAGTGGAGACACTGGTTTGAGGGTGCGAAGGAAAAATTCACAGTACTCACCAACCACAAAAATCTCCAATACCTCAGAGAAGCCAAATGACTCAACCCCAGACAGGCAAGATGGGCTTTATTTTTTACACATTTCCATTTCACCATCTCCTATCGTCCAGGTACAAGAAATCTTAAAGGAGATGCTCTATCCCGTCTCCATACTCCCGAAGAAAGATCCGAAGAACCTGAGCCCATCTTGCCTCAAAGGATCATCGCTTGCCCCATCCAGTGGTCCCTCGATCAACAACTCTCCTCCTCCAGTGTCTCCGAGCCATCTCCGCTGGGGTGTCCTCCCGACCGCACCTATGTCCCCAAGTCTCAACGCACCAATCTCACTCACTCGGCACATGCATCCGTGGGCACTGGCCATCCAGGGGCCAACCGGACTGCAAGATCGCTTCTGGTGGCCCAACATGCCCAGGGACGTAAGAAGGTTCGTCCAAGGATGTCCTGATTGCCCCATCTTGAAGAGCCCACGCCATCTTCCATCCGGCAAGGTCCTTCCGTTGCCCGTTCACCAACGACCCTGGTCACACCTGGAAGTAGATTTCACCTCGATCAGATACTATGTCTTCTGGAATTCTATAGTACCGAAATACGTGGTTGAAGAGGAGCTCTGCAGTGGTTATGGCCGTGGGTAAGCCTTTCAGAGGGGCTTACTATGGAATTCCAGAAGACATAGTATCTGATCGAGGTCCCCAATTCATCTTCAAGCTTCTAGGTGTGACCATCAGTCTCTCGTCTGGATATCATCCTCATTTGAACCGGCAAACGGAGAGGAAGATCCAAGAGATTGGCCACTTTCTATGAACCTTCTGCCATGGCTACCAGAACTCTTGGAACCAATTTCTTGGCTGGGCCGAGTACGCGCAGAACTCCCTCCGCCAGCCTGCCACTGGACTTACTCCCTTCCAGTGCATACTCGATTACCAGCCTCCACTGTTCCCGTTGTCCGGGGAACCATCCGACGTCCCTTCCGTCGACCATTGGTTACGAGAGAGTGAGAGGGTCTGGGACGAAGCACATCATCACATCCAGAGGGCAGTACGCAGACAGAACACCCAAGCGGACACTTGGAGAGCCGAACCACCTACATTCCAGCCAGGACAGAAGTTCTGGCTATCCACGTGGGACATCAAGCTGCACCTGCCCTGCAAGAAGCTGAGTCCCAGATACGTTGGCCCCTTCACCATCATCCGACAGATCAACCCCGTTACCTACCAGCTCCAGTTACCCTCACACTACAGAATCCACTCTACATTTAATGTCTCACTCCTCAAACCTCACCACTCACCTGTGTCTGTTCCCTCCACAGAGCCTGGCCCGACAGAGGAACCCCCTCTTCCACTGATTCAGGAAGACGGAACCATCTACACAGTCCGAGAGATCTTGGACTCCTGGCGCCATGGTGGCCGTTTGGAGTATCTCGTGGACTGGGAGAGTTATGTACCAGAGGAACGTTCATGGACACCACGGGGTCCGTGGGCTGTAGGAGGGGGGGTACTGTCAGAGATCAGCCAGGCTCCACCACCATCCAATCACAAGCACTATCACAATCACTATAAGTGATTTTTGTTCGGCAGGAAAAATGTCCAACGAATCGTTCGGTTTGTAATGCGTACCGAACCGAAAGCCTTGTACCGAACTGTTCAATACGAATACGTGTATCGTTACACCCCTAATAAATCCTTATCAAAGTTAGAAAAGTCATTCAGTCAAAAGCCATGGGTATTTTTCTTTTTATATTTTGTTGTAAGATGGACATAGAGGACAAAGACAGCAGTATGGTCATTAGGCTGCTTTCACTTTAAGAGCTGCACGTATCCAAAATACTGTTACACACACGTTTTCTTTCACAAATGTTTATGTTCACTGAAGACATAACCGACTATGTTTCACAAGGAAGGATACTCACTGATACATGTACTCACTGAAACATGCATTTTGACATGTTTCTGTGTTAATTTGTCCGTTCAAACGCAAGAAGACGTGAAAGAGAACTCAATTCAGTAGGCTATTCACACTCTGTCTGAGAGGCAGCTTTGTGGGCACGAGCTTCCCACTTTTAGTGATGAGTTGATTGCAATTTTGCAATCAACACTTTTTTTTTAAAATTAATTCTCATTTCACATCACTGCAGTCGTAGGTAATAGTACAGGGTATTTTTTTTTGCTGCCTCATCTTGAATTTGGGAGTATTTTTGTTAATATTAGTCGAATTTTTCCCCCAAGCCCTGTTAATTTTTGAAATTGATACATATATATTGTGGCAATTTTAATGGAATTCATATCATCAGATGGTACATTTCTGAACAAACAATGAACAGCCAGCAGACAGATATGATCGGCTCTCCTCAGCTGATATGAATAGAATTGGATAACAAGCGTGGAGAATGACTGCTTTCTTGTTCAAATTAATTGCTGCTCTGGGCTTCCCTCTAGGCCACACTGTCTGTTTTTGTGTGAGGTAAATGCCCTCCATTCAGCAGCCCAGTTAATGTTAATAGGCATTATTTAAACAACTGTTAAACAGTGGATTAAGTTGGATTTGGCTCAAGCAGACTTGAGGGTGCTGTGTTTTCTCTCTGTGTGTGCTCACACACACACACACACACACATACGTGCAGGGTGACACGGTATGCAGGTAGACAAGAGCTTAGAGTGGCAGGATGTACTACATCAAGTCACCCAAACACGTATCAATAAAGCCAAGGCTTTTAGCTTCCACAATTCCTACGTCTACAACGATGACATTCTGATATATTCCAGGAGCCTGGCCGAACATCGCCACCACGTTGCGGAGGTCCTCCACTTCAGCATTTCCTCGGATTCGCAAATTTATATCGCCAGTTCATTCACAACTACAGCTCCAACACCTCTCCGTTAACCAAGAATAAGCCCAAGTCTCTGTCCTGGAGACCTGCTGCCACCCAGGCTTTCCAGAGCCTCAAGGACTCTTTCACCAATGCGCCGTTCCTAATCCACCCAGATCCCAACAGGCCGTTCATCGTTGAGGTCGACACCTCCACCACCGGGGTAGGAGCGGTGCTATCTCAGCAGCAGGGGAATCCATCACGTCTCCATCCATGCACCTTCTTTTCCAAAAAGTTATCCCCGGCGGAGATCAATTACGCCATCGGTAACCATGAGCTACTGGCGATCAAGCTTGTATTGGAGGAGTGGAGACACTGGTTTGAGGGTGCGAAGGAAAAATTCACAGTACTCACCAACCACAAAAATCTCCAATACCTCAGAGAAGCCAAATGACTCAACCCCAGACAGGCAAGATGGGCTTTATTTTTTACACATTTCCATTTCACCATCTCCTATCGTCCAGGTACAAGAAATCTTAAAGGAGATGCTCTATCCCGTCTCCATACTCCCGAAGAAAGATCCGAAGAACCTGAGCCCATCTTGCCTCAAAGGATCATCGCTTGCCCCATCCAGTGGTCCCTCGATCAACAACTCTCCTCCTCCAGTGTCTCCGAGCCATCTCCGCTGGGGTGTCCTCCCGACCGCACCTATGTCCCCAAGTCTCAACGCACCAATCTCACTCACTCGGCACATGCATCCGTGGGCACTGGCCATCCAGGGGCCAACCGGACTGCAAGATCGCTTCTGGTGGCCCAACATGCCCAGGGACGTAAGAAGGTTCGTCCAAGGATGTCCTGATTGCCCCATCTTGAAGAGCCCACGCCATCTTCCATCCGGCAAGGTCCTTCCGTTGCCCGTTCACCAACGACCCTGGTCACACCTGGAAGTAGATTTCACCTCGATCAGATACTATGTCTTCTGGAATTCTATAGTACCGAAATACGTGGTTGAAGAGGAGCTCTGCAGTGGTTATGGCCGTGGGTAAGCCTTTCAGAGGGGCTTACTATGGAATTCCAGAAGACATAGTATCTGATCGAGGTCCCCAATTCATCTTCAAGCTTCTAGGTGTGACCATCAGTCTCTCGTCTGGATATCATCCTCATTTGAACCGGCAAACGGAGAGGAAGATCCAAGAGATTGGCCACTTTCTATGAACCTTCTGCCATGGCTACCAGAACTCTTGGAACCAATTTCTTGGCTGGGCCGAGTACGCGCAGAACTCCCTCCGCCAGCCTGCCACTGGACTTACTCCCTTCCAGTGCATACTCGATTACCAGCCTCCACTGTTCCCGTTGTCCGGGGAACCATCCGACGTCCCTTCCGTCGACCATTGGTTACGAGAGAGTGAGAGGGTCTGGGACGAAGCACATCATCACATCCAGAGGGCAGTACGCAGACAGAACACCCAAGCGGACACTTGGAGAGCCGAACCACCTACATTCCAGCCAGGACAGAAGTTCTGGCTATCCACGTGGGACATCAAGCTGCACCTGCCCTGCAAGAAGCTGAGTCCCAGATACGTTGGCCCCTTCACCATCATCCGACAGATCAACCCCGTTACCTACCAGCTCCAGTTACCCTCACACTACAGAATCCACTCTACATTTAATGTCTCACTCCTCAAACCTCACCACTCACCTGTGTCTGTTCCCTCCACAGAGCCTGGCCCGACAGAGGAACCCCCTCTTCCACTGATTCAGGAAGACGGAACCATCTACACAGTCCGAGAGATCTTGGACTCCTGGCGCCATGGTGGCCGTTTGGAGTATCTCGTGGACTGGGAGAGTTATGTACCAGAGGAACGTTCATGGACACCACGGGGTCCGTGGGCTGTAGGAGGGGGGGTACTTTCAGAGATCAGCCAGGCTCCACCACCATCCAATCACAAGCACTATCACAATCACTATAAGTGATTTTTGTTCGGCAGGAAAAATGTCCAACGAATCGTTCGGTTTGTAATGCGTACCGAACCGAAAGCCTTGTACCGAACTGTTCAATACGAATACGTGTATCGTTACACCCCTAATAAATCCTTATCAAAGTTAGAAAAGTCATTCAGTCAAAAGCCATGGGTATTTTTCTTTTTATATTTTGTTGTAAGATGGACATAGAGGACAAAGACAGCAGTATGGTCATTAGGCTGCTTTCACTTTAAGAGCTGCACGTATCCAAAATACTGTTACACACACGTTTTCTTTCACAAATGTTTATGTTCACTGAAGACATAACCGACTATGTTTCACAAGGAAGGATACTCACTGATACATGTACTCACTGAAACATGCATTTTGACATGTTTCTGTGTTAATTTGTCCGTTCAAACGCAAGAAGACGTGAAAGAGAACTCAATTCAGTAGGCTATTCACACTCTGTCTGAGAGGCAGCTTTGTGGGCACGAGCTTCCCACTTTTAGTGATGAGTTGATTGTGTCAGTATGCTGATATAGAGATCTGTGGCAGGTTATGCACACATTATCTGTGGCAGGTTATGCACACATTATCTAATCAGTCTGTGCATCATCACTCTTCTATCCCCACTGTTGTCTGACCCTGTGTATACATTTTTTAAGCCAGTAGTTTAAAAGTTAATACTTTTCTTTTTAAGGTAAAAACCAAACCGCAAGATTTATTCTCCCTTAATTCTAATTTAACAAAATAATTGCACTGCTTGCTAGTGCTACCTGCATGTATTTGAGAGCAGGTAATTCTTGCAAACTTATATATAAGTATATAAGCTAATTACCTCACTTCCACTTGCAGGTAGACAGTGCTCTCATTCCCAGTCGGAGTGTTGTGGCTGAGAGTGAGATGGCGAAGACTGATCTCTTTCTCTTGCTGACTGGAAAGTGATTTAGGTGAGACTTTTTAAAGTTGTCTATCTGGGCCACCTTGTCACGAGACTCTCAGAAATTCAGCCTCTCTTTCTAAGATAACTAGCCTCATTCTGAGTTCATCGCCCCCTCCTCCTCTTGCGCTTTCCTTTCCAATGTGTAATTACAAGGCAGACTCCAGTCAAGGTAGGAAATGCTATGATGTCATCACACTCACTGTTGGTTATGCATGCATTGCCTCTACATATTGTTTGGACATTGATGGTGGTTTAAAATGATCAACATACAGGCAATGTTAAATCCGTGAATATATATTTGGTTTATGTTGTTCATTGTTTTTGGCTCACAAAATCAAAATTTTTACTCGTTATGTAACTGCTGTAATAATTGTAATGATTTTGTAATAATAATTGTGCAAGAATTGTTATGGAAATAATGCTATAAATGGGTTCTTGCATAATTATGGAATGATTAAGAACGAACAGAGGCGTATCAACTGAATTATAATACCTGTTGTTTTTGGGTTGTGTTTTGTCCCGCCCCACTTAATGAACTGAAACGGGGTGGAAATGAGAAGTGAGTGGGGGTGGTGTGGACAGCTGGCCCGTCTGATCCCCTGAGTCTGCTGCTAAATTGGTTTTAGCAGCACTAATAAAGCTGATTATCTCTCTGCTTCCAAGTCCCACTAACCCTGACACCCAGGCAGCTGGGGCTCTCTTACGCCAGCCCGGCCTCAGCTCACACACTGCAGTCACTCCGCTTCCCTCCTTTTCTCTCTGCTCTTATCAGTCTAAGCAGCTGCCATTAAGCTTTCATTCATGCCTCCGTTTAGGGTGGCACATGATGCTTTTTAGTATTTTTATATTAGGATTGTAAATCGTTTAAACTTTAATTGACTTATATGATATGTAAATTATTTTAAATTTAGGTCAGAATATTGTTTGTTTTTAATCATAGGACATCAGCCTGTCACTGGCCTGAAGTCCACATCAATTCTTTTTTGCAATTCAGTTTGTTAATCTGTCTGATGTAGCAGCATAGTCTCCTGAAAATATTTTTGGCTCCTATGACATATTTATTTTGTTGTTCAAAAGTTAAAAGCATCTGCTAAAAGAATACATTTAAATGTAGACTTGAGGGCTGTTCTAACAGGAGGCGTTCTTGTACGGTTTTTGTCATATATATTTGTATGTCTATTTACACTTGTCGATTGATGACTTTTGGTCTTGTCACTGCTTTTCTGCATTTAATGCCATGAGCCTTGATTAATTGCTTTTTTATCACATTATTGTTTTTTTAAATAATTAATGTTCAATTTACTTAATTTTACAGATTTACATATAGGGCTTTAATATTATTGGTATCGCTTTTATTAGCTTTAGGGTTAGACGTTTTATTATGTTACAAAATTTACATGCTACCCTAATCTGTTAGTTCTGGTCCTATATTTTGATTAGACAGTTGGAAATAAATAATGCAGATCTTTCTAACACTAGCATTCCACCTGTCTGTGTTTGCACTGATCCCTTCATCAATTTGCATTTTAACTAAGCTATTGTTTAAAAGTTTGGGGTCAGAAAGATTATTTAAAAAAAAAAGATTTTTATTTAGCAAGGATGCATTAAATTGATCAAAAGTGACAGTAAAGACTATGACAAAATATTTCGAATAAATGCTGTTCTTTTGAACTTTCTATTCATCAGAGAATCTTGAAAAAAAAATCGATCAGTTTCCACAAAAATATTAAGCCGTGGTAATGGAGTAATGGCTGCAGAAAATTCAGCTTTGGTGTCATAGTAATAAATGACATTTTAAAATATATTCAAATTATTTACAATTGTATTAACATCTCACAGAATTACTAGTTTTACTGTATTTTAGATCAAATAAATGCAGCCTTGGTAAGCATGAGAGTTCTTTCAAAAACATCTTACCAACCCCAAACGTTTGAATGGTGGTGTACTTTCAATTGCTATCTATTGAAGTATCTTTTGTTCGAATTACTTTCTAATTTATTTATATTTTAAAAAATAAGCACTATTAGATATTACTCATCCTACCATTTACAAAGCATTTATATACCAGTATCGTTTTTTTTTTTGTCATTTAGTTTTCAACGTGTTTGAAAACTTTAACTAAAGATAATTTGTGCCTTCATAGTGGATGTAGTTTTTTTTTTTTTTAAACAATTTGTGGTTTAAAACTCTCCCTTATGATTAAAAGAAATGATTAAAGAGAATCCAATGGGAAATTGGATCTGTGGCTGTGTCAGATATGATATAATTGGCCTTAATTCCTTCCCTTAATTACATGTGAATTAGAATTATTTCTTGTAAGTGTCATTTGTTTCATTGGGTCTAGTGACGCACGCATCCAGAACACATGGCCTTCCATAACACTCACATAGGTCTCACAGACAACCCCCATGTTAATAAAAACCACAGATATCCCAATCCCATTCAAATAAGTACATGAAATCACAGGCATCCAATGCTAATAACTGTAACTCAAACAGCATTTGGAAAACAAATTTAGTCCGATAAGTGCTTGAAAACAAGTTCATTAGCTTTAAGTCACACGTTGGTTAATTGAAAGGTTATGTATCTGCTCATTAAATGTGAAATTGCTATTTTAATGAACAGTGAGATTGTAATTGTAACACCGACTGTAGGAACATCATGTGCTGTTCTGTCCTTCCTCTGTGATACACCCTCTGAAAATGAACTATCCAGTTCATCCTTCTTGTTTTGCAAAACATTAAAGGCACCCAAAAAGGGCTTACCATGTAATCATGGTCCCTGCTACCTAGTTTTGCATTCATTCCTTTAATCGCATTCTATCCCGGCACATTCTGTCTCCGTACTCCAGAATTTACATTCTCATGTCTGACATTTTTAATAACTATTTTGATAACTGGTCTTCATAACATAGGTTTTCCTGATTGAGTCGTCAAAATTTGCTCTGCAGCTGTTTTCAGGTTGAAATCAGCCATAAGTATTTTATTAAACATGTAAACAGAAAATTACCTCGTAAACATGCCACTTTGCTTTGACATTTTAATGAGTACACGGCTAGATGCAAGTTTCAGCTGTTTATAGAATATAGTCGAATATACCAGATGGTTTACGCTCTGCGTTCTGCAATTGAGTCAAACATCTTAAAATGGTTTCATGTTGTTGCGTTTCCTGTAACTGGACTGTGAGGTTGCCGGTGGCCTATAAAAAAAAAAAGAGCACATTTTTGAAAGCCAATTCGATAAATAACTGTGAATTATCAAATTGGTTCAATGGATGGTGGTTTTGCTCATGTTTGGGGAGATTGTGGAGTACTTTACAGGAAGAAAAATTAAGATATTTGGGTAGAGGAAGGAGAGAAAGGGGAGTAAGAATTTGGACCTGTTGGATTGAAACCCAAATTTCCCTTAAGAACGGGAACTGCCTGAGAGCAGGAAACGACTTCAAAGCTTCGGATACGTCTCAAACATTTGTAGACACCACAATTGCGATGTTCTTTTCTCTGCTGCCTGGTTTTTATGCTGGAATGCTGGGAAGTTTACTTGGCTGTTTGACTAGCTTAATTGACAATAAACGGATTGTTTTTGTTTAGTTTTTTTCCCCACAAGATGTTCTATACGACTTTTCTTACACTAACTGGAACATAACCAGAACCAGTTGCACAGCAGATGTGGAGTCAATGGCTGAGACTTGTGAATTACACACAGGCTGATATATGTCTTCTGAGATGGTCATTTTACTCTCACTCATTTCAGGCTTTTGCATGTGAAACTCTCATTATGTTCATCTTACTTCCCTCATAAATTTGGAAAGTCTGATATAGCAGGGGTAAATAAGTATTTTCTTATACATTGTGTAGTTTATTTATGGTTTTTAAAGATGAGGGCATGTTTTGCAATCTGTTGTTGTTGCAGCTGACTAATCTAACTAGTTTCTACCAAGATTATATATTGTACACATTAAAAAGGTATAGGAAGAAATGATTAGAATTCCAAATATATTGGAAGTGTTTTCTCCTCCCATTTGGAGCAAAAAAATCTTTATAAATAAACTGCATTCTCTCCTAAAAAAAACAACTCTTAAAACTACATACCGTGACACAACATTAGTATTTGTAAACTTATGGTGGGTTTGCTCCTCTGCCATGACACTCGCTGTGAGAGAGGCTGCATCAACTTTTTAATTACTGAATTGTTTTTACTCCAATTTGTTGGTGAAATATAAACCTTTAAACAACAATAAACCATAATGACTTGTCTTCATGACAGATTTATTCAAACATTACATTAAATAAGACCTCACGTTAAGTAAAAATAGTATGAATATGTAATGCAGTGCATATTAGCAAAATGCTCTTCTCTAATGTTATTTTTTTCTAACTAATGACTTTATGGACATTAAATAGCTTTCTTGAGGTAAATGTAACGTTAAGTGACATTGTATAGCCTACAAGCTGTTTTATTGACGTATTTCCCCGGTTGAAACACTGATTGAGCGATTATATGAGACAGGATTAATTTCGGTATGTTAATGCATCTTTCAACATCTGGTGTTTACCCATGTTTATTTTGTGCTGTACATTAATCTGTCACGCCGTATTAAAAAGCGACAAAATGATTTTTTTGTTGAATTTCATAACAAAATCGACAACATTTATAAGTTGAGACTTTAAATTAATATTGTCGAGCTGGTGTACATACGGTCACCTTTATTTATATAGCGCTTTGTAGAGATAGTCAAAGCAGCTTTATCTCAAACTTTTGAACGGCAGTGTATATTCAATAATAGATATTGAAAGTGGTTCTACTCCCATACACAAAATACACTTTTATAATTTATATATATATATATATATATATATATATATATATATATATATATGTGTGTGTTTATATTCAGTAATTTCATGGTTTTGCTAATGCGTTATTGTCAATAAATAGTTGTTTTAACACATCATTTACAATATTAATTATTAGCTTGAAAGGAATTAAATGAAAAATTGCATTTCATACTCACGAACATCATACAACATCAGTTCAGATCAGTCAAACCTTGTCATGGCTCATTAAGTCTGTAGTTTGTAATTTATCTCTGAAGACATGTCAAGTCTGTAGCTTATGTATGTCTATCAGGGTGGACGTGTGTGGTGCAGGTTACTAAGCAGAACAACAGAAGTAACACGTCAGAACAAGCACGTTTCAACACATCTTGTTGGACCCTTAACAATATGTGGAGTTAAGATAAGATTAATATGCCATGGATTTTAACATTGTAATTTCAAAGTAACTCTGAGCCTGACCTGTTCCCCTGTTGAAGGTAATGTCTTCATCATTATCTTTTTTACGATGGCAAAATACTTTCTCCTGTCCAAGATTAGCACATGAGTAACAATTTTATGTAAGCCATTTGTTCAAAAAAACACTGGGCTCAAGCAAGTGATTTTTCAAAGCAAGGCATTTTGTGGTCAGAAGACCCTGCATTTTTAATTAGTCAACATAATTTTCTATTCTGCAGTCTGTGTTGAGTGTTGTGTGGCAGCTGAGGTTGTGGGCAGAGCCTGACTGAGTCACACTGGCAGGAGCTCAGAGTGGCGGTTCACCACAGTCAGCGCTGAGAGCAGAGAAGCACAGCAGGACCTATTACACAGTCAAACACCAAGTGCAAATGGCCCAGAGCTGTTAAATAATGTCTAACACTCTTCTCACATGTGAAAAAAAACAGCAACAAAAAAAAACAAAGTCCCGTTGAGAGCCAAATGCTACTCTGTAAAAACAAATCATTCGGCCTCCCCTTTACCCCACAGCGCTTTCAATTAATTACATATTTTAATCAAATTTAACAATATGCTGTCTTAGTTGATTTATTAGATTAACTGCATATCAGCAGTGCTTAATTCACCCAAATGAGGAGCTGAATACAATAGACCGTAGCAGTAATAGACCTGAATAGAATAGCCAAAAAAAGGTTTATGCTATGACAGTTGTAAGTTCATTATAATAAAATAAACAATAAATTGATTTCTATAAAGTCACTTTTTTAATTCCTATAGACCTTGGTCAGGGTTGGACCTTATTTATTTGTTTGACAGGAATGAAGGCTGTGAGGGATGGACCTATCTTTACAATAGCATGCACTGTATAAAGATGCTACATCTTGTAATTTTCTAAGTTTTGTAGGATTTGTGGTTGATTTAGTTTGGAAATGTGAGAGTTTATCCTCAGGATAAAAAGAACGAGAAAAATGAACAAGCTGACTAAAGCTGATTTCGTACGTAAGCAACCGTGATGAACTGTTTATACCAATGCCCTTTATTTAAAGTTAGCAAACTAGAACTGATGGCATTATGATTATTCCACACTTGTGCTGTTGCACTTCAAAGGGATAAGCTACTTTAATAATTGCTCAGTTATACATGTAAGTGTTTGCTGTGTAGCAATAAATGAAATCCTGGGGCCTAAAACAAAGCTTCTTAAAATTTTTTTCAGTGCTAACACTTTTTCCTCCCAGCTTAATATGCAGAGATAACTGCAAGTAAGCTATTCGTAGATTGAGTCTACAAAATTTGTATACACTGTGTACCCAATGAGATGATTTGTGGGCGGGGCTATCTGTTTGGCCGACCAATGACAGTGGGTTCTAGAAACATAGTGTAAACCGTCTTTATTTTTCAATTTTGTTTAGTGTCTTTAAACACAGCTGCATGTAAAAGGCCCATTAAAATTATAAAAATGTATTTATCCCACAAACATTCTTTCCTTGTATGCACTAGAATTCCTTCCCTTGCTCTGTGTTTGTAGCATTTATTTCATGTGTCCGTGTTGCTGGGCGTTTATGCATGTGCATATATGTAGTGTGTTTTGTTTTCAGCAGCACTATTCCTGTTTTTAGAGCACATAACCTTAGATAACTACTTTTACCTTTGATTTCTTAGCTTCAGGGTCTTATGCTGTCTTTGTGATAAAAAAGTGAATAAAACTGCATTAACAAAAGCCAAGTTGGTTCGTTCTATTGTGCTTGTAAAAGTCACATCACACTGTGTTAATTGAACTCTTCAAGCACATTTTGACAACTTTGAGTCTGATCTGTGCTGATGTACAGCCAATGCCATAACAATCTATTTTTAGTGATCCATGGAAATAAACCGGTTTGGAAATAACATGAGGGTGAGAAAAAATTATGACATAATTTTAATTTTTTGGGTGAACAATTCCTTTAATGCTTGATCTGTCTCATGAGTCTCATAAATATCAATCAAAGACCAATCCACCATGGATGGTTCATTGTTTCCTCTAAGGCAAAAACCCAACAACGAGTAGCACTTGGGGAATGAGCCATTGACAGTAATGTTCAGTGCCCACATTTTGGTCCATATCCAGTTTGATGCCTCTCCTCACATAACTTTGATGAAACCAGCGCAGCTTGAGCAGCAAAGTCCATTGAAAGGTCATCACATCTCAGTGATGTAATTCAATGCTGACACATCTGGAGCTTGTCAAAGTATGTGGGTGTACGTGTGTCCACATGTAAGTGTGAGCATATGTTCATGACTTTCATACATGTTTGTGCATGTCTTGAAACAGAAAAGTGTCACTCTTCTGGTAATGTGAGATGCTCTGTCATGTGTGTTTGGGACGTAGAGAACGCATGGGCGTAGCAACCATTATAGCAGCTTTTAGAAATGTCTTAGTTCATCCCTCCCACTTTGAAGGGGATAATCATTATATTTAAGAGTTTCATTTTGCTTGGCTGCAGGGCAAATAAAAAAAATGTAGCTGGTCCTGTAAATGTATGACTTTAAGACCAAGTAGAAGCCTTGGAGCTGGCAGGGCATTTTTATGAATACTTCTTTAGCATTGTTTTGCTAGGTTTGATCCTGTACTTTATTTTAGATGTGTGTCTTTATGGTATAATACAATACAATACAATATAGAATTTCAATATAAAAGTTTGGAGTCAGATTTTATAATGGTTTTGAAAGACATCTCTTGCCTACCAATGCTGCATTTATTTGATAAAAAATAATGTAAAAGACAGTAATATTGTGATGTATTACAATTTAATAATATATTTAATACTTTTAAAAATGTAATTTATTCCAGTGGTGGCAAAGCTGAATTTTCAGCATTGTTACTCCATTCTTCAGTGTCACATGATCCTTCAGAAATCTGATTTGGTGCTCAAGAAACATTTCTTATTATCAGTTGAAAACAGTTGTGCTGCATGCTAAATATTTTTGTGGAAACGGTGATGTATATTTTTTCAGTCTTCTGAATTCTAAATAATAAACAGCATTTATTTAACTTTTTTTGGTAACAGTGTCCAAGTCTGTACTGTCACCATTAATCAATTTAATGTTTCCTTGCTGAATAGAAGAAAAACCTTTAAAACTTTTGAATGGAAGTGTACATACAGGGTCGTGTACATTTGGGGCAGTGCCCAGTGCTATTTAGAGGAAGCAGGGCCCCCTGAGTCTATTCGTGATCGGGGGCGGGTGGGGGTCCTTTCACTACGGGGCCCTCATGACCTGGTGCGATTGTGCCCGTTGCACCGCCCTAAGGACGGCCCTGTGTACATACACGTTTTGTTATCCATCTGCACAGACACGCTATATAAGAAGTGTTCTTAATGGCTTGAGCAATAGTTAAAAAAAATCCCCTGACAAAAGAACTAATTCAGTGTATGATACTGTCCCATCTTCAGTTACCTCATGGCAATGGTTCAGTCAGATTCTCAAGCATGACTGATGGGTCTTTCCCAAACAATGTGAACATTATCTATTTACCACCGAAAAACAGCTCACACCATTGGAATCAGAGTCAAAGCCAAGTGAGAGCAATTAGCTAGTGTTTGCTTGTCCTGTCCTTTTCCCCTGGATTGCAGTGGCTGCTGCTCTGTTTTTGGATCTTGGATCAAACACTGGGGAGCGGAGTATATTTAGCCCATAGATCTCATCTCTCATAATGTGCTGTCTTAGAAAATTATTAAAATGAAAACTAGTTGCGGTTACTTGCTCACCTTTAAAGGGATAGTTCACCCAAAAAATGCAAATTTGCTGTTAATTTACTGACCCTCAGGCCATCCAAGATGTAGGTAACTTTTTTTTCTCCAGTAGAACAGTAATCAAGATTGTTTAGCAGAAACCGTGGTCCTCGATGATTCATATAATGGAAGTCAATGGGTGCCATCACTTTGAGATTCAAATAAACATGCAGACAAAACAAAGACCCCATTTACACCTGGTGTTAAAATGAGATCTGTATCCAGATAAGTTATCCGGATAATAAGTGTTCTGATCTTACCTTTGCGTTTACACCTTGTATTTTTAATGCGTTCTCGTTATCCACATTGAGTTCGGATCTCTGTCCTCCAGAAAAAAAATGAAAAAATCATTGTAAAGATCCGAACACAATGCGAGCCAGACTACCTCCAGATGTGGTCAGGCAGATCCGATCACAATCCGATCACAACGTATTTACACCTTGCATTAACATGCGTTTTTTATTATCCGGATAACTTATCTGGATACAGATCGCATTTTAATACCAGGTGTAAATGGGGTCTTTAATACCAGGTGTAAATGGGGTCGAAATGAATACCTGCGGCTCCAGATGATACACTGAGGTCTTAAGAAGCTAAATGATCGATCTATGCAAGAAACTTATAACGTTATCTTCAACATTTGTACCTCTAATCCACAGCCTTGGCAAAGGCTGCCCGTTTGCAGACGCTGTGGATTAATGATTTTAATGTGGAGGTAATAATTTTGTAAATAATGTTCAGTTTCTTGCATAGACCAATTGTTTTGCTTCTTAAGACCTCAATGTTTCATCAGGAGCCGCGGGTATTAATTTTGTTTTGTCTGCATATGTTTTTTTGAATCTCAAAGTAATGACACCCATTGACTTCCATTATACAGTATGAGTCACCAAGGACCACCTGCTGAATCTCTTCTTTACTGTTCTATTGGAGAAAGAAATAGAAAAAAGAAATTGGGGGTGAACTATCCCCTTAAGGTTATTTCAAGTCATTTTCAAGTTGAAAAAAAATGGATCTTCTTTGAAGTGCACTACATGGCCAAAAGTATGTGAACACCCCCTTCTAATTAACGGGTGTGTTTCAGCCCCATAATCTTAATGCTACACCATACAGTGACATTCTAGAGATTTGTGAGCTTCTAACCTTATGGCAGCAGTTTGGGGAAGGGTCTTTTTCTGCTCCAGAATGACAAGACCCCTTTGCAGAAATTGCTCCATTACTGCCCATGATTTAGAAAATTACATGTTCAACAAGCAAGTGCTGTCCAGGTGTCTACATACTTTTTGCTATATAATTTATAACTGTATCAGTTCATTCCTTGGAAGGTGACTATGTCGCCATCAACGGACTTTGCAATAACAAGGTCATCAGTATAGCAACATCCGATTGTGACACTGGCTTTTCAGTGCTTGATAGTGGGAGAAACACCTGCAGAACACATGTTCACCATCTCTGCTTCTTAAAGGGTTAGTTACCCCCAAAAAGTGAAAATTATCCCTTAATTTACTCTCCCTCAAGCCATGGTGTATAGAACTTTCTTCTTTCAGCCAAACACAGTCAGAGTTATATTAAAAAATATCCTGGCTCTTCCAAGCTTTATAATGGGAGTGAATGGTCATTTGGATTTTAAGCCAAAAAAAAGTGCATCCATCCATCATAAAAGTTATCCATAAGGCTCCAGGGGGTTAATAAAGGCCTTCTGAAGCGAAGTGATACAAATCCATATTTATAACTTTATAAACTATAATCAGTAGCTTACGGTTATTGTCCTACGTGAGTCTAGTTCCTGCAGAAGAGTGACCTCTGACCTGACGCATAATGCAGGATGTAGGAGTTGCGAAAGTTTAGGTGAGAGTAGACGCCACTCGCAGTTCAAACAAATAGGGCTGGGCAACAAACTCAAGCTCCTCCAACATTTCTCTTTAAAAAATATTGTGACCGGTGTTTTGTTTTGCTCTATCCTCTGCCCTTCAGCGTTCATCAATATGACATGCGTCAGGACAAAGGCCACTCTTTCGCAGGAACTTGACTCTTGTACAGCCGTTACTGGAAGCCAGTGATTATTTTATTTTGTTCTTTTGAATTTTCTTTTCATCAAAGAATCGTTGGGGAAAATATGTATAACGGTTTCCACAAACTGTTTTCAACATTTCAAAAACAGCAAAATGTTTTCAACATTGATAATGTTTCTTGAGCACCAAATTTAGAATGTTTTCTAAAGCAACGCATGTAGAATTTTCTCCTTAATAAATGTATTACAATAGTTATTTTAAAATGTAATATTTTACAATATTGCTGTTTCAACTGTATTTTTGATCAAATAAATGCAGCCTGGATGAGCATGAAATACTTCTCTCAAAAACACTAATAAAAAAAAAAACTTGATTAACGTGAACAAAAATGATAATAATATCTTGAAGTTTGAAATTACTTTGCTAGATTTCACACTGCTGGCTTGTGGTGTAGTTTACACTGGTTAATGTGGTCCAGTTAGCCTCTGCTGGTAAAAGCCATAACTACATCTTTATGCTGCCAGAACTTATCTGTCATTCAAAACTATTCCTGTATATTGAAGAAATTATTTTTGGGGTTGTGTATTGAAAATATTTCATAATTATGTTTTGCCAGTGACCATGCCAATTTTGACATGACAGCTCAGGCTTAAGAAAGTTCGCCAATCTGCATTATATGATTTTTTTGCTGCGGCTCCAAAATAATTAGTCAGATGGCACTTACAGCTCAGGTGATTGGTTCATAAAGTTCTGTTATCCAATGAGCAAAGATGATAGCAAACTGGTTGCATTCTTCTGGCTTTGTAATTTCATGGAAGAATCAGACATTTGAACACATTGACAGTGTATTGAATTTGGTCTGATCCATAAACTGCAAACTCCATAAACAAATCCAAGCAGTGGAGTGGATTGTCAATTTGCAGATTAATCTGTAAATGATTAACCAATCAAAAAAGTTCTGAAAGGGAAAACAATACTAATTTGAATTACAGTGGGACACAATGTTTCCTCCTTATCTCTTTTTGCAAATGAAAAGCAAAAGCAAGCAGATCACTGTTGATGGTATGAAAAAAGGATATTTTCAAGAGGACAACCCAGTAAATTGAAAGCAAGCAACTGACTCCTGTGTTTATGGAAAGTGGGTTTGAAAAATTCTGGGTTTGAAAAACTCTGGGTTTGAAAAAAAGAGGCATCTGTCAAGTTGTGGTTTACAGAAAGACAGCAGGATATCCTTCAGCTTTAGTGAGGCCAGAGTTAATCAGGAAAACCGCAGGAGTCTTGGGTTCTGTAAGGCCGCACCGCATCCCCAGACCCTTCATTGATTCCTATCTGATGGAAACAAAGTCTGCTAATTGGGATCTAATCTTCCTTATTGAGCATGAATAAATTCCAGGACTTCTCTAAATGATTCATTTGTAAGATAAGATTTTAATAGCTTAATGTTTTGGCAATTAATCTCATAAGAGCCTTTTTCCCCATCCCCTCCTGTTAAGCATCAAGAGCTTCACCATCAGGAAACCAAGCTGAATTAATCCATTACATTTGTATGCTGCTTTTGTTTTCTTTTTCTTTTTTTTTGGGTGAGATTTGCAGTCTGGAGTTGTTGTTTTTTAAACCATTTTTATATATTATTTGTGATCGAAAAGTCATTCGATCACATTCAATTAAGTCAAAGTTAAGATTCAATTAAGTCAAAGTATAATTTTATATGAAGGACGTTAGTTGAATTTTGTTTGTTGTCAACAGAGTGTGTTTTATTATATTAGTTTTACTGTTTTGTTTTTAACTCAAGTGTTGCATAATGTGAAGCAGCTGTTTTTGCACTGATGCCAGACTTCAATTGTTATGAAATATCCTATTTTTTGGTTTCCGCCCATCAAGTTCCACAAAAAAAAAAAACATACACAAAATAGGAATTACTTGGTTTATTTATTTAAGTTTCAGCTGAAACAATTATATAGTAATAAATTATACATTTATTAATCATTTTGGTCACATAACATTTTGATCATACCACCCACCCTATAGTCAACAGGCTTGCCTCAATCTGTTCTTTAAAGATTGTTGTTCCGGGAGGGTGAGGGTCATTAAATGAGGATTAGTAGGAGAATATAATTTTCTTGGAGATTAAAGAAAAAATGAGACAATTTTTGGATTATTTTTTATCATTGTCTGATTTGGTACTATCACAAAGCTGTGGTTTCATTTTATCCATTCACTGTGGTCACTGTAATGTTTATACACCTAACCCTGATAATACTCAATATTGTCTCATTTGTTGCTTGATTGTTTGTAATAATCAAATATTGTCACTCATTTAATTTAGACCTGCAGTTTCCCACCTGTGGATAAAGTCCATATTAGTGTGCTTTTCAAGGGCTTTTGTCCAACAGATGGTTTTGCAAATCCCCCATCATTTGCTTCAGAGTATGGACATTTGTTTGTAAGAAAGTTTAGAAAAACATCATATCCTGACATAGCATCCAAAAGATACATTTTAAATTGGATTTATACCCTAAACAAATTAACAGATTACAGGGCTGAGCTTTGATAGCTTATTCCATCCACTCTAATGATGTTTGGTTGTAAATTGAGTCTAAAAAAGAGATAAAGATGCAGGGCAAACATTTGGGATATGCAGTAATCCCCAACATGCCAAAATACTTCCTGATCTTTTCTTGTGCATGGATAAATAGGTCAGAAAGAGTTATGTAAAAGAAGTTCAGCAAAGTGCTATAAATATGCCAAATCTGCCTGTTTTGAACAGAGGTCTGTGCTTCTGGGAAAGCACTTAGTCATTGCAATGACATACTTATTTTTCCTTAATCCGATATGCCTACAAGTCCATGTCGCCTTGAATGATACAGTACCACATCCCTCTATCTAACCATTTTAATCCTTAAAGATTCTATCCAGAAGCAGAGATGTCTCAGAATAGTCACATACATTTAATCTTTTACAAATATTGGTGAACATTTTTCTTTCATGACAGTCGTTTTTATTCTCAGGGCAGGTTTTGCATGGCTGCAGCTCAGAAAATGTGAAAGAATCAGATTTGCCCTTCCGTATTCAATAATTGCTTCTGTTCCGGTCAGGAAAATACCCCCCACAGGATGCTTTTATATTGCTTTGAGGTTAAATTCGGGCAGAAGTGGCAAGGAAAGAAAGGGTACAGCATGGCGGATGGCCTAGAACAACAAATTCATTGTGGTTTGTGCAGGGCTTACAAAGCCAAAGCTTATGCTTAGACCCTTTGTACAATAGATCAGATTCCTCATCCCCTTTACCAAAATGCCATTGTATGTACAATATGTCCTAACTTTACTGTTTTAGGTTAGATAAAATCCCCCTGAACTGACTGAACAGTTCTGTTATCATTTACTCACCTTACATGCATACAAAATGACTTTTTGTTCTGGACCCTTTTGACTATCACTGTATGGGGCAAAAGCATTTGAAACACTCTTCAAAATACATATATTTGGTGTGTTCTTCAGAAGAAAGAAAGTCCTACTGGTTGAGTGTGAGTAAATGATGATTTTTGGGCGAACTATCCCTTTAAGTTTACTTAGTGCTAATTACAGGATCTCTAATGATGCTTATGTAACCTTAGCTGTATTATTTGTTAAAACTTGTCTTGAGGAATGTTACCATGTTGTGTTGATGCCATTTAAAACGGTCCTGTTTAGGATTCCTCGTGGAATGTGAGGAATGGCAGAGCAAAGCAAACATCGCTGCCGACTCTGCGCCCTAAAACAACATAATGATTGATGCAGCAGTTTAATGTTCGGGACATGTGGCAGAGATTAATTCTCATTTGGCTCTTTGTGTAAATGCTATCTCATGCATCTAAGGAGCCTGCTCATTGTCTCACCATACTGGCAGGTTTTGAATGATGTGCACTTGTGTCTTTGTCAATGTATTAGGTTGAATCTCTCGGTCCATTCACAGACATTGTGATGAATGAAACAAGACTCTTCCGGGCTCAGAATCTCACACCATCATCCACCATATTGGCACGCGATACAATGAGATTTAGCGCGGAGGCCCTGCAGGTGCTTTCTGCCCTGTGTTTCCCACACCTGGAAGGGCACCAAAGGGCATGGACACCTTACACGCCTATTCACCGCCGTGTCTCACAGGCTCCGCCCACTCTATAGGATATACTACTCCCCCAGCGTGCTAACAATGAGCATCGCTATCACTGTCCATCTATTCAACGTTGGGCGGGACGCACTTATCATAAAGGCTCCTGTCATTTTGATGGCCGTTATCATTGAATACGCCTTCATGAAACCAGACATAAAAAAGACTGCCACCTTGGGAGGCCCTGTTCCGAACCATCTCCAAAGGAAGAGAAAGAGTCGGGGTCAGAACCTCCACTTTTCAGTTGTCATTTATCACGTCAATAGAGACTGTACATTACACGGGCTTAATCGGGCTGAATTGAGGCACCTTGAGGAAAAAGGATATACGGGACGGCTTGAAGATCAAGAGATAAAAGAAAGTGGTAAAGAAAGAACTATGGGATTTTGAGCCCTTTGAGAGGTGGCCAATCTGGCACAGAGTAGCGGCGCCAGCGCCAGCAATATGTCTTTACTGTATTATGAGCCGTGTACTGGAAAGCTCAGTACTGTCATCAAATGTCACCGTAAGGCTGTAATTGGACTGCATCCTTAGGCTTTCGGGTCAGAGATGGCAGAAACTAAGCGTGTCGGATTTGCGTCCTCGGATGGCCCCGTGTAGAAATGAGCAAGCTGATGGCATGCAGTCATTATTTCCCTGCCACATGCCTTGCCAGATTAGTCTTGTGACTACAGCGGGACTCACAGGCCCCGCTGCGTCCACTGTCCCCTTTCTTCATGTGCACTGGTTTGAACATCTCTTTTTGAAATGGTCACATGGCAGTTCATTTACTGCCATTTATGACATCATTCCTTTGTTACTCCACTTGCTAAACAGATTTTTTGGTGTCAAAATTGGAGCTTATAAATGATTTGGGGTGGTTTGATGCAATCTTGTTTTGGAACATACCTGTGCTTTTAAAAAGCAATCCGGAAAACTTCCTGCTGAAAACACAGAGGTGCCTTGTACTGCAGTAATAAGAGCTGTTTGTTAATATGTGTGGGTCTGAAGTGTGAGAATTGTAATTCTTCCTTTTAGTTTTATGATCAAATGTAGCTACTAAGTGTAGTAAGTTGTAACAAATGTTCTTTTGACTGTAAGCGTATTGCAATATTCAACTGAATATATACTCAACTGAACGTTCAGTCATTTGTTCTGCTCTCAGTTCAGGGAAAGGGGAGTTGGGTTGAAAGAAAAGGATTTCATGTAATATTAAAATGGCTATAAATTCTTCAGGAAATTCCGTTAGAATGAGATTACTGTTGTCTCCAGTATTTTTCCCACTTGTCCTTGAAATAATTCGGAGCAGGAGAAATTTGTAGTTATTCATTAATGCAGTTAACCCAAATGTAAATAAAATGCATTATATATAAGCTAATACTGACAGTTGGGAAACTATCTAACACGTCGTAGCACTGTAAAAATAAAAAGGGGGAAAACACAGGGAAATTCTTGATAGATTTATACAGTTATACAGTCACAGTTACTCGTGTTCACTACCATTCAAAAGTTTACCGTCGGTGAGATTTTAAAATGTTTTTAGAAGTATCTTATGCTCACCAAGGCTGCATTTATTTAATCAAAAATACAGTAATATTGTGAAATATTATTACAATTTAAAATAACCGTTCTATTTGAGATGAAGTTCTTCTACAGTGCTTCAGACTTGGATGGCTCCATCGTTGTGCTATGTGTGTGTGTGTGTACATAAAGCTCTTCTTTGTTGACCTTCTAGAGTAAGTTTCCTTGTGAAATCTTTGAATTAGTCCTCCCTTCCACTGCCTTACACAATGCAACCTGTTGTATTCTCAATCAGAAAATGTAGAACGTGTCAAACACGTGACGTCAAACACATATCTGAAAATTAAATGTATCAAAAAATGCCCAACTTGTGTACATTTAAAGCTCTTGTTAATTTTTTCCATGTGTGCCAATGTCAATGAATTATATTTTTCATACAGAATTTTTTTTTTATTTAGACTTGGTTCGTCTTTAAAATGTATTTTTCTTTAACTCTCACAACCAATTATTTCTCTGAATTGCTAAGCATGGATGTTTTTCTTTTTTTGTCTTTAAACGATTTGAAAAAACAATTTTATTTTATTCAATTATTTTAAAGTACTTTGTACATGCTCCTTTTGACTTTTTATTGAGCACCTCTGTTCTCTTATAATATTTGTCTTGGATGTATGCTTTTGTTTTTTTTATTTAAAATCATTATTTTATACATTTTATTTAAGATTTATACATAAAATCTCACACATTTTTTGGAGCAGGTTACTTATCCAGTGGATTTACAATATAAGCTAAACAGATATGCCCATATCAAATTTCCAAGCACCCCAAGATCTTAATGCCCTATTTTAACTGGGTTATGTAGTTTGATTAATTTGTTACTTTGGTTGCCTGTTCAGACATTAAAGGTGATTCAATTTACATATGTCTTATATGGGCCACACCAATATTTTAAAGTTATTTATGCCCGTGTACGCCCTTTGCCTTCATGTAAGGCAGTGACCAATTCACTTGTGATTAATGTGAAGGAACATTATGCCAATTGGGTAGATATTGGGTAGAATATGTTCTCTCTTTCGAGTACCAGTAAGAAGCCTGGTGGCAGCGTTTTGTATCATTTGTAGGTGGGATAAGGAAGACTTATCCACCCCAAGGTACAGCGAGTTACAATAATCCAGCCTGGATGAAATAAAGGCATGAATCACTGTCTCCAAATCTTTTACTGTTAAAAATGCTTTTAATTTCGCAATAGATCTCAAATGATAAAAGGGCCATTCCACCGAATGGGTGACATTTGCTTGTTGTATTTCTTTAAAATTAAACTTTATTTTTTATCTTTTTCAACATTGAATCTAATACTACACATATTTAACTATTCAAAATGTGTATTGGTCAATCTCAGGCAACTTTATTTACTTTTTTACAAGGTTTAAGCAGAAGATGGGCGCATGTTTTCTCAATCCTGTTACCGAAAACCATGTGCCATTTAAAAAGCAAGTTTAAAAGCATGTCAATTAATTCCTTTGTTTTCCCCACAAGAAAGTGTTTATTTTAAAGAAATTGTTGGTTATTTGTTCCAAAAATGTATATTTGTGACAATAAAATCACTATTAAGGCAAGGTGTATTTTAATAAAAAACACAAAGCCATTTTTTTCATTTTAAAGAAGACCAAAGCCTCAAGTTTATATATTTTTTAAACAATTTAATTGATTAAATAATTGTATAAATGATGGGCCAAACAAAACTGATAAAAACAGTGATTTAATTTAATTTTTTTAGAAAAATGAAAAAAATAGTAACAGGACTGAAAGTAACAGGATTGAGTTTTCAAGCAAAAAGTTATCAAATACATGGCATATGGCCACATAGTACATGCTAATAGCATGAGGACACTGAGCCATTTCTAGTGCCTTTCCAAAAGTTAATATTTTTAAAATAAACAAATAAAATCTAAGAAAAAGTTTAGGTAACAGGACAGTATGTTGAGATTGACCTTCTCAGTCGTAGTTACAATTTCATCACATATACAGAAATTAAAATGAGAAGACTAACTTATGGTCTTCCCATTGCCTTCAGAAGATCCAGATGATGCAACTTACTGTTGAAAATGGTCTTGTGGATTATTCCCAGTTTTTCAGAGGGGGTAATGTGGTAACAGGACTGAGTGAAAACCCGGGGACATGACTAAAATGTGTATTTTATCTCAAATATTAGATAAAATGTCTTTTTCTTTTTTCATTTTAAAGCAGATTGGATATAAAGTCACACAACAATAAAAAAAAATTCAGATTTCTGAAGGATTTGAATCATTATATTTCATTGTAAAGTTTAGAGATGGAGAGTGGGGACATGCAGAAAATGCAATTTTTTAGTGTTCTATGTAGTTTTTATCTAAGTTTTTAAATATACATTTTAAATTTGTAGGTAGCTTAATGTGCAGGACATTTTGCTTAATAATAAAATGTATTTTAGAGTTAATTTTCATGCAATTTTATACATATAATGTCCTGGGGACAGAAATGTCACCCTTTCGGTGGAATGGCTCAAAAGCTACTCCTCACCACTGAGTTAATTTGTTTGTCAAATTTAAGGCCGTTATTAAAATCACTCCCAAATTTTTGGTATAAGCATGAGAGTTCCCACTTAAAGGACCCAGTTGTTTTTTTAATCTGTATATTAGAAGCTGGTGATCCAAAAACTACCATTTCGGTTTTAGAGTCATTCAATGTTAAAAAATTAGCGGCCAGCCAGCTTCTTACCTCCTCAAAACAGTTCAACAAAGACTTTGTCATAATTGTCCCCATTTTTCAAAGGGAGATACACCTGTGCATTATCCGCATAAAAGTGATATGGAATGTTGTGCTTTCGAAAAATCGAGCCTAAAGGGAGCAAATACAACGAAAACAACAGCGGGCCCAAAATAGACCCCTGAGGTACACCACAAGTTAATAGTACAGAGGAGGAAGAAAAATTCCCAAACTCCACAGAAAATGTGACAAGACCTTGAGGAGCATTTATCTTGTCATTTCTCAGTAAGTAGTCTGGTTTGTTAAAGATTTATAGTGCAGTGAAAACAAATGGATACAAGGCTGAAATCCATCCATAACAGTGTGTCTTGTCTGTAGATACAATGTATGATCTAGTTCTTGGGAATGCACAGTTTTGGCTTTACTCCCAGGGTCCCTTGCGTCATATTGAATATTTAGATAAGACACAAGTTTGATGCCCCATTCTCTGACAAAAGAGCCAGCCATGATGTCCTTATGCAACATTTTGCAAGTCTTGTGTGTGTTCAACAGTGCTAACCTAGGCCTTTAATGAACTGCAGCAATCTGAACACAGACACATGTGATTGTGTTTCTTGTTGTATTGAGATAATTTGTGGAACACCTGTAGCATTGGTTTGGTCTTAAACCTTCATAAAAGTCCACCTGGCCCAGCTGGGTAAGTAATGTCAAGATCCTCACAGACTGTTTACTCTATCTGAGCCTCTCGCCACTCTCTTAAACTTCTCTTGAACACTTCTCTGTAATTATCTGAGCCAGACACTTGGATTTAAACAAGGGCTGTGATTTAATTACACATTGTGCTGATTAATTAATCCCATTCATTGCAGATTAATCACATGTATACATATTTGCTGAGAAACCCCCCCCCCCCCAAATGAAAGTCAGTATATATATTTTTCTTAATTTAACCAATTAAACATAAAGAAGTCCCTTATAAGGCTGCATTTATTTGATCAAAAATATTGTTAAACAGTAAAAATATTGTCCTCTTTTTTAACATATTTTAAAATGTAATTTATTCCTGCGATGGCAAAGCTGAATTTTCAGCAGCATCCAGTCTTAATTGTCACATGACCCTTGAGAAATCATTCTAATATGCTTATCTGGTGCTCAAGAAACATATCTTATTAATAATGTTGTAAATAGTTGTTGTGGAAACCGTGATACGTTTTTTTATGTAAGCTTGTTTCTGCCACAGAATAAAAAATTAAAAAGGTAATAGCGACTTTTTATCTCACAATTGTGAGTTTACATCGTACATGATTCAAAGTTGCAATTGTGAGTTATAAAAGTCAGAATTGCGTGCCATAAACTTGCCATTGCAAGAAAAAAAGTCAGAATTGCGAGTTTACTTTTTACTTTATAACACACAATTGCGACTTTATATCACGCAATTCTGAGGTAAAAAGTCAGAATTGTGCGATAAAATGTCTCAATTACCTTTTTTATTTTTTATTCTGTGGTGGAAACAAGGTTCCATAGTTTTTTCCCCACTATTATTTGATATATTGACTGTCACTTCCGATCAATTTAATGCATCCTTGCTGAATAAAAGTATTAATTTCTTTGGAAAAAAAAAACTTTTGAATGTTAGTGTAAGTCTGTATCTATTTTGCAATCTATCTCTTGTATTTTGTCATCACAATTATTTAAATTTTGTTGACAATATACTTTAAAGTATACTTTAAATCACCATTGAATCTCATTTTTGTGCTGTTTTTCAGCAACTTTTGGCATTAGAAAGGCATTTTTAAGGTGCAACGTCAAATTAGAAAGTGTTTTCACTACAGGTGCTTCGAGATCCATACTTTTTATTGCATTATTTTTTTTTATAATTAATTAAATGGATTGTTCACCCAAAAATAAAAATACCGCCACCATTCTGTCATTTCATTTAAAAAGAAAAAACACTCTAGTCATGATTGTGACATTGATTACAGACATTGTTGCATGTGTTGGGTGGATCCTCACGTGTCAGCAGCAACCTCCTCTGTCTGAAAAACAGGAAGCCTCGTGTTAGCTCAGCAGTCATTGGCCAAACCGGAGGATTGTTTGCTTGCGATGTCAGGGGCATCTTGGCCTTGATGACCTCTTTTTTTTTTCTTTGGCCCCTAATAAGTCTTCCTTCTGCAGCAGTAACAGAATGGTCAAACATATGTCAAGAGTAATCAAGGTCCAAATGCACCTGACCTGATATAATCCCCTTTGAATGGGGCTTCCAACTGTTTACTATTGTTAACAATGAGTACACCGCTAAAGGAGCTTCATAATGAAAATAGTTTATTGGAGCAGTTTACCACCACATAAAGTGTCTCATAAGGATGAGAAGGAAAAAAACAGGGCTTAAAGGGATAGTCAAAAATGAAAACTTGTGTCATCATTTACTCATGTTGTTACGAAACCTGTACGAGGCACAAGGAAACATTTTTTTGTCCGTACAATGAAGTCCATTGTTGACTTTCATAGTGTGTACAAAAAAAGTTAAAACATTCTTTGAAATAACTTTTTTGTGTCATCTGCAGAAGTAAGGCATACATGTTTGGAACAACTATGTTCAACTATGTTTTGCATTGAATTCTCCTTTAAATCAACAGATTATGTTCTTTGAACCTCTTGAAATCACCTCGGTTCTTCCGAAGTAAATAAGCAAGAAGGGTCCTGGCTTTCACAGGGGGTCAGAGGGTGATACTGTGGCGTGCGAGTTGCTCAAAACGCGCACCTCCCAAAACTAGCATTATTGCAGACTCCCACATCGCTCATCGGCCATGCTATGCCTTATGTCAGCCTCCATTACCCCTCCACACTGACTTACACGGTCCAACCCCCACCGCCAGCTCAGTTTTGAGGGGGTTGGGGTGACAGACCGACCTTGCATGTCCACTAACGGTCACTTTAATGCACTGGGGGTCAAGAGATTAGACCGGGAGGGCTCACCTCTCTCACACCGCACTGATAATGTGAATGAGGTCAGTGTCGAAGAGGGAACCAGCAGAGCCCAAACTCCCTCCCTACATCTCTTAGGGCAGCAGCAGTCATGCAGAACTCACAAGTGAACACACAGAGTATGAGCTCATAGGATTAGGTCACTGAATAAGGTCAGGACACTTCTGTGACAAGGCTTGGAATCTCTTAAACCTGTTCTATTGACAAAAAAATGGTTTGTGTCATGCTGGTGGTTGTTAGGCAAACGGATTTTACTTGAATTCTGTGGTTTAGCACTTAGGACTTTTAAGTCATTAGCTAACTATAGAGAGAAAGAGAGGAGAAAAAAAAGTCATGTTCATGTTCAAAACTTGACTGTAATTTAAGCCTGAGTATTTTTCCATATCAAAGGTTTGATACTTTACTTGTTATCCCTGGCATACGCCACAACAAATACTTAGCTCATTGTTCATTCAATGTGGTTTACCAGTCGTACAAGACAACATGATCTTGCCCTATAGCTTTCAACATATCTGTAATCCCCTTTGAAATACATGATCTAGGCTTCAAACATGCCTGCTGTCAGAGAGGCAAGTCTCTTATGATAATACAGAACAAAAACACAAACAGTCATTTTCTGGGCTGACATAAACAGCGATATCACGTCTTGTTAAAACATGCCGGAAAATAACACTGTGAGAACATAGCTCAGCATACGCATAGGACGTGACATAACTGGTAGCCTCCACATGAAAATGATCAAATGGATGTTTTTAATGTGTGTGTGTATATATGTGTATATATATATATATATATATATATATATATATATAATATATATACAGTAGTCAACATTTGAAGTGAATTAAAAAAGTTCATCGAAGTTGCCCTAAGACAAGAACGGGTATTGTTTAAAATTCATGTATAACTTTGATGAAAGGTTTTGATCCATTTCAAATGTTGACTACTGTATATATACAGTATATGGTGTATATATATATATATATATATATATTAGGGCTGTCAGTTAAACGCGTTATTAACGGCGTTAACGCAAACCCATTTTAACGGCGTTAATTTTTTTATCGCGCGATTAACGGTCTTTTTGGCCTAGCAAACTTTGTATTTTTTTTTTCACATGCTTTTGCAACAGGACGGCATGCGGGCCGCTGCGCTATGAAACCCATTCATTTCAATGGCTTGCGGGGCGCGAGGACGTTTTGAAAGCGCAAGCGGATCTAGCTAGACCGGAAACAAAACAACAGGGACGCCGCACACACTTGTTTGGGCCAGAGCCATAGAGAGAAAGAGTTGCGACACTCTTTGATGTCGCCGCGACGGCTGTCACGTGGTTCATGTAAGCTCCAATAGTTCCAAAACGTACGCGGGCTGTCATGTTCTTCTATGGACAGACAGCAGCGATTGCATTATTAAACGGTAAATATAAAATAAAACACACACCCAAGTACTTTTTAAGCTGTTATTGCGTTTTGTTAATGTCAGTTTTGCATTTGGAGAGGCAGGGTGACAACTTAGATAAGTTTTAGGCTATATTTTTGGAGGGAAACGCTAGTGTTCATGTTCGCATGGGTAGTAATAGCACTGGCTTTAGCGGCTCTAACTTAACTTTTCCATGTCATTCATCTGATGATGGACGTCTCATGATATTTATTTTAGCACAACTGGGCTGTATTTGGCTATTGATTCCCGTGATCTTGCTTATAAATTCCGCTTCGTGATCACGCAAAGAGGTCTGCGGTCCGTTCAGAATTCCAACCAACATAAAATATAAATAATTACGCTGTGCATGTACAAATAAATGATTTAGGAGGGAATAGACTGCTCCCATAACGTAGAAAGCAACGACTATATAAAGCAATGTTCGGTAAATATTCAACCGAAAAATATTCTTCATAAAATTAAACCGGAGAGATAGTTAATGAGTGAATTAACTATGTTCCTAAATACATATAAGCACATGCATAGCCCTAACCCATTTAAATAAATGAATTGTGTGTGTGTGTGTGTGTGTGTGTGTGTATGTATATAATATTATATATAGGCTATATATATATATATATATAGGCTATATATATATATATATATATATATATATATATACATATAAAATATTATTAAAAATATTATATATTATATACATCAGGTTACCAGTTAGCTAACGTTAGTGAAGTGTTGGTCACGTAAGCTATCGCTGCAATTAACCTATTATCTTCCAATAAACATTTACTAAAACTGGCTACATAAAATATAACTACAGACTAGATTCACGAGAGGTCGGCTAATGTGTGTAAAAGTAAAAAAATACAGTAATTTCATTCATTTACCAGCGAACGTCCTTCGGAAGCACTGAAAATGAATGGGGTTCAATGGGGGAACTATCAGTGTTTGGAACTATTGGCTGCTCCACGACACGCGTTACTTCCGCATTCCAAAGTTCCTATGGCGGTCTATGGGAGTGTCGCAACTCTTTCTCTCTATGGCTCTGGTTTGGGCTTGCGAGCCGGATGCGCGAGCGCGATTCTCTCTGCTCGCGCGCGGAATATAATGTGCCGAGCACGAATCTCTCTGCTCGAGTCGCGCGCGCTCTCAGATACACGCTGCTCTTGTAAGAATTTTCTCTGGGCTCACTCAGAGAATTTGCCTGCACTTAAAACGTGTTCAGTGCAATCGCGAATCTCTCCTCTTCCCCAGCTAACAGTTTTAGGTTATAAGAATGTTTTCATAACGTTCCCATTAAGTTATAAAAACGTTATTTCTGAATGTTATAGGAACGTTCAAAACGTCCAGTTTTGAGTGGATGACGTGCGTGAGACGCCGAAATGGATGCCAATAAGATTCTGAATGGAAAGTTTACTTTTAAAAAGTTGCCAAATGGTTCCATTGACAAGACCAAAGTGATCTGTGTGTTTTGTCGTTGTGAACTGAGCTATCATCATCGCAGCACGTCCAGTCTGAATACCACTTGATGATGGCCAGCACACACACACACACACACACACACACACACACACACACAGCTGATGCGAATTCTCCGCCCCCTCGTCAATATCAGGACCTCGTCAGTATTTATTTCACCTTTTTATTGATGGACAGTGTTATATTGTGTGAGAGATTATTTGCTCCAAGTGATAATGTTTTAGTGTGAAATTGAACAGTATATGCCAATATTGTTTTCAATAAAAAACATTTGCACAAAGCAAGCCGATCCACTTTTCCATGTTGATAAGAGCATTAAAATGAGAAAAAAATAATGGGACAAAAAGAAATCAAGAGACATTTAGAATAGATAAAAATGTGCGATTAAATGCGATTAATCGCGAGTTAACTATGACATTAATGCGATTAATCGCGATTAAATATTTTAATCGTTTGACAGCACTAATATATATATATATATATATATATGGGTATTTATAATTTAATATTATTTATATGCATGTATGTTTATTGTGTGTGTGTGTGTGTAAAATATTATATTGTAATTATTTATCATATTTATGATCAATATAATTATTATCTGTTTGGCTGTTTGACTGACCATTGGAAGACAAGGGGAGAAACATGAAACCTGTTGGAATAGTCCTTATTTTTGTTGTTTTGTTTGGATGCTATTGGTACATAAATTACACATTTCAACTTTAACTAGTAACCCCCCCCCCCCCCGTGAATCTCACATCTTATGCATTGAAATAAAAAGATGTAAGTGTTTGGCGAGGAGGAGGGTCTGATCTGGGATCAGGGACGAGGAAAGAGAGAGAAAGGTGAGGGAGTGTCTTGAATAGAGTGAGGGGCTGATGGCTTGTCCTTTCAGTTATGTTCTTTGTTCTCTTCAGAGCGGCTTATGTTCTCTGGCTCCACTCATGACAATCAACAGGGGACCGACCATGTACAAGTGCGACCTGCTTCTCTCCCGTAATAACTCAGATCAGGGTTAATACACTGCTCCGTGCCGATTCATTATGTGGGTTGTGAAACTATCACAATTTAATTTAGAATTTTTAGCAAGTATTTCCCACGGTTTTGATGTACGCAATGTTAAATATAAAGGGGCAGATGAAGGCATGTTGAGTTTTTACTACAAGGTTTGTTAAATTACCATTTCTGTGATTTAAGCCCCAAGGTAAACTGTGGCATTTGTGTAAAATGCTTTGAGCCATTCATTGAGGACTACAGCTTAGGTTTCTTAATACAAAACTGTTTTCAAATAAGTAATCTGCCTACTGAGTTAAACCTCTGCTAAGAATTGAGAGGGATTTCTAAGAAAGCAATGCAACTACTAGCCTAATCTTATAATGCAACCTGAAAATTTACACCATATAATACATTATAACAGTGACTTTTTATTTTATTTATTTTAATCTCATTTGAATAATTTATTCAGGAAACTAAAGCGGATGAACATGTTGAGACCGACCCCTAATTAGGAATGCATTCTTTGGCTCTATTTGAGTCTCTGCTTTGAGCTTGTGAAACACGTGAACCTGTGGCATTGTGCTTTATCTGATTAAACAGAGCTGCAAACATTTACTCAGAGGAACACAATTTTAAGCTATTGTTTGTTTTGCTATATGTGTCACGACACAGAAGGGAATAGACGGTGGATGAAAAATAAACAGAGTTTATTGACAGAGCGGGAGCAAAACAGAACACAACAGGTGAAAGATGGTATTACTAGATGACACGTAGGACTTAGCTGACTGTAACGCAAATGAAGATGAAGGAAGTGGGGTTGATGATGATGTAGATCAAGGAACAAAGACACAAGGAGGTAATGAGGATCCAAAGACTGCAGATGAATGAAGAAGACGAAGACTAAGATCAGGTACAGGAATGCTGGTAATCTCTGGTGAGAGCAGGAAGAGTCTGTGTAACGTGTGACGAGACCAAACAGTGAACTGAAGGGAGTTCAGGCTTGATATAGTAAAGCTGATGAGGGTGAACAGGTGCAGGTGATTAGAATTCTGGTGATGATGAACGAGTGGGCGGATCTGGTGCTGATGGCTGAGTGGATGGTGTAAGTGACTCCGTGACAGTACCCGCTCCTCCACGGGCGGCTCCTAAAGACCGGAGATGGCGACGATGGGACGGCCTCGACCCCTGGGCGCGGGTCGATCTGGATGGTCAAGGTGAAACTGGGTCAGTAAGGTGGGGTCCAAGATGTCGTCTCTAGCATCCCAGGAGCGTTCCTCTGTGTTCCTCACAACTCGAGGCTCGTCCCTTGTCGTCGTGAGTCAAGGATGGATTGGACCTGGTAGATGGTATCTTTGTTGGCGATGTCAGGAGGAGGAGGTACGCCATCGTCACCATCACCAGATTCTGTGGAGGGAGACAGAGGGTCAGTGTAAGGTTTGAGAAGGGAAACGTGAAATGAAGGTGAGATTCTGTAATGTGAGGGGAGTTCCAGGCGATATGTGACATTGTTGAGCTGCCTCTGCACCTTGAAAGGACCCATATAGCGGGGACTCAGCTTACGGCAGGGGAGGCGGAGACGGATGTCCCGGGTGGACAGCCACACCAACTGTCCAGGGTGATATTGGGGGCGTGTATCCTCGTTTGATGTCTGCCTGTTCCTTGTGTCTCCGCACTGCATGCTGGAGATGGACATGGGCTGAGTCTCACACCGTTTCGCTCTGCTGGAACCAGTAGTTGACAGCTGGAACCTCCGATGGTTCGCTGGACCAAGGGAAGAGAGGTGGCTGGTAACCCAACACGCACTGGAATGGAGTAAGGCCGGTTGTGGCCTGGCGAAGGTAGTTCTGGGCGTACTCCGCCCAGGGGAAGAACCGGCTCCAGCTGTCCTGGTTCAGGTGTCAGTATGACCTCAGGTACCTCCTGATTTCTTGGGTTTTCCACTCAGTCTGGCCGTTGGTTTGGGGATGATAACCGGATGAGAGACTGATGGTGATACCGAGAAGTTTGAAGAAGGCTTGGCAGACACGGGAGATAAACTGAGGACCTCTGTCGGAGACAATATCTTCTGGGAGACCAAAGTGACGAAAGATGTGTTGAAATAATGTTTCTGCAGCTTCGAAGGCAGTAGGAAGTCCTTTTAGTGGGATGAGCTTGCAGGTTTTGGAGAGCAGGTCGACTATGACGAAGATGCAGGTATGGGAGTTTGAAGATGGAAGGTCGGTCATAAAATCGATGCCCAGATGGGACCAGGGACAGTTGGGTATGGGTAATTGTGTGAGTTTACCTTCTGGGAGTCGACGGGGAGTGTTGCTGGTGGCACAGACTGAGCATCCTCTGACGTTTCTGGAGATATCCTGGGCCATAGAGGGCCACCAGTAGCGTTGGCTGAGGAGCGAGAGGGTTCACTGGCTACCTGGGTGTCCAGAGCCCGGAGAGGTGTGAGCTGAGTCCATGAGGGACAGACGATTAGTCGATGGTACAAAGATACGTCCCTCAGGAACTCCCGGCGGAGCAGGTTCGGTTAGAGTGGCTTTACGGATTTGGTCATCGAGTGCCCACTGGATGGGGCTGACAATCATGGCTGGAGGGAGAATGAGTTCAGGTGTTGCGGGCTCAGGATCCGGATGATGAAGATGAGAGAGTGCGTCTGCCTTACAATTCTTACTTCCAAGTCGGTTGGTGACTACAAAGTCGAAACTCGTGAAGAATAGGGCCCATCTGGCTTGACGAGGGTTGAGTCGTTTAGGTTCTCTTAAATACTTAAGATTTCTGTGGTCAGTAATGACTTCAAATTGGTGGTAGAGCGAGCTTTATGGCAAGGAGCTCACGATTCCCAATGTCGTAATTCTGCTCCGGCGGGGACAGCTTCTTAGAGTAGAAGGCACATGGATGGAGGCGTAGGGGATCATCCTGCCACTGCGACAGCACTGCTCTGACTCTAGTGGTGGATGCATCAACCTCGGCGACAAACCGCAGCTCAGGGTTCGGATGGTGGAGGACTGGAGCGGAGACAAATGCTGTCTTAAGCTCTTCGAAGGAGAGGAGGGCAAGAGGCGTCCAGGACAGAGACTTGGGCTGGTTTTTCAGGTGAGAGGTGAACTGGTAAAGCTGTAATTCTTGATGAAACGACGGTAAAAATTGCCGAAGTCCAGGAATCTCTGCAACTCTTTAACCCTCTGGGGACGGATTGGGCGGTACCGCTCAAAATGGCATACTTTTACAAATGTGTAATTATCTTAAAAACTTTTAATGATAGAGAGGTGCTGTCTTTTTTGCCGTCTTCCTCAGATTCCACTGAAAACAATGGTATATGGTATACACACTTCCTTGTTGCGTAATACCACTGCGTATAAGGCCAATGAAATCGATGTTGTTAGGAATATTCCACGCGCAAAGACCAATGGAAAAATTGCCACTGGGAGGAATATTTTTCTTACCCAATCAGAGGAAGATTACCATGACGTATTCTAGCTAATCAGAGGACTCTGTAGCCTTGCAAGAGGTGGGACTATGGTAAGTGATATGACGCAATTTCATGCAAACAGCGTAGAGTGGAGAAGGAGACAGAGAGCGAACGGAGCGGAGTATTACAGAACGCACAGAGATTATATGAATGAATGAATGAATGAGGCATTTATATAGCGCTTTCATATGTACTACTGTACACCCAAAGCGCTTTACAATCATATCAGGGGTTCTCTTCTCAACCAGCACCAGTGTGCAGCATCCACTTGGATGATGCGACGGCAGCCACAGTACAACGGCGCCAGTGCGCTCACCACACACCAGCTATAGGTGGAGAGGAGAGAGAGTGATAGAGCCAATTCAGTGGATGGGGATTATTAGGAGGCCATGATTGGCAGGGGCCAATGGGTGGAATGTGGCCAGGACACCGGGATTACACCCCTACTCTTTACGAGAAGTGCCATGGGATTTTTAATGACCACAGAGTGTCAGGTCCTCGGTTTAACGTCTCATCCGAAGGACAGTGCTCTTTGACAGTATAGTGTCCCCGTCACTATACTGGGGCGTTAGGACCCACACAGACCACAGGGTAAGCGCCCCCTGCTGGCCTCACTAACACCTCTTCCAGCAGCAACCTGGTTTTCTCAGGAGGTCTCCCATCCAGGTACTAACCAAGGTCAGCCCTGCTTAGCTTAAGTGGGCAACCAGTCTTGGGCTACAGGGTGATATGGCTGCTGGCTATGAGAGAGAGACAGAACGATTATAATATATATATATATATATATATATATATATATATAGCATATTAGCAATTATAGCATTATTATCTTATTGTTTTAGCACTTTTATGATGGCAAGCAGTAAAAGATTTACCTCAGAACAAGCTCTGGAACAATTACAGGAAAGTGACGAGGAGAAATCCGAAGCTGACAGCTTTTTCACAGATGATGAAATATTTTTCCTTTGATTGAACAATTACAAATGTCTGTCATGCAAAGGGTTTGAACAATATATTTTTTGTTCAAAAATTGTGAGGTGTGATTTTCAGTAATAAATGACAAAAATAAAATTTTAGTTTTTGAAATTCTCTAGTTTATTGTACATTTATTGTACATTTTTCACTCATACTTCCTTTATAAACACATTAAATGCTATCTTAGGGTCTTCTGAATCCATAGGTACCAAACACATGGTGTTCCATCTCCATTACATATGATTTATAAGCCCAAAAGTAAAAATAGAGAAAACGGACCAAAAAGGGCTTAGTCCCCAGAGCGTTAATGGTGGTGGATTGTGGCCAGTTCTGGATGGATTCCACCTTCCTCTGGTCCATTTGGATGCCATGTTGATGTACCCCAGGAAGTGGAAGGAGGAAGTGTGGAACTCGCATTTCTCTAGCTTGAGGTAAAGTTGGTGATCCTGAAGTCGTTGGAGAACTTGTTTCACATGTTGATGATGTTCCGACAGGGTTTTGGAGTAAATCAGAATGACGAACTGGTTCAGGAAGTCTCTAAATACCTTGTGCATGTAGTTCTGGAAGACGGCAGGTGAGTTGGACAACCCATATGGCATGACCTGATATTCATAGTGCCCTGAGGGGTCACGAAGGCGGTCTTCCACTCGTCTCCCTTGTGGATAAAGTTATAGGCACTTCGAAGATCAAGCTTAGAGAAAATGCGAGTCCCACACAGCAATTCCAATCCTGCTGGGACCAGAGGAAGGGGATAACTAAATTTGATGGTTTGTAAGTTCAGAATCCGGTAATCGATACACGGCCGCAAGCCTCCGTCCTTCTTGCCCACGAAGAAAAAACTGGAAGCGGCAGGGGATGTCGAAGGACGAATGAACTCCTGTAGGAGAGCCTCTCTGATGTACTCCTCCATGGCCTTCTGCTCCGGGATAGACAGCGGGTACACACTTCCCTTGAGTAAGGTCGCCCCAGGTAGCAGGTCGATGGCGCAGTCCCATGGTCGATGTGGTGGTAGTTGGGTTGCCAATCGCTTGCTGAACACATCCTAGAACGCCCGGTATTCAGGGGGGATCTCCAATTTGCGTTTCGTCTCTGGGCTTTCGATGGAGGTTGACCATTGTAAGATGACCGGGTTTGGATCGGAACTAGGTTGAAGAGGGACAGAACAGGTCTTGACGACTGCAGAAAGACAATGTTTGAAACAGGATTCTCCCCACTGGAGGATCTCCCCTGAATTTCAATCCACACGTGGCTCATGTTGTTGCATCCACGGGCGTCCCAGGATGATGTCAGCGGTGGATCCCTCCAGCACCATAAACGAGATTTCCTCCGTGTGCAGACATCCTATGCGGAGCGTCAGGGTGGGGGAGAAGTGACAGATGCAACCACGGCCCAGTGGTTTCCCCAGAATGGAATGAATATCTAGGTTTTGGGGACTACGTTTCCTCTTAACGTTGAGCCTTTGGAGGAGGTTGAGAGATATGAAGTTCCCCGTTGAGGGCTTGTGCTGAAACAGAGATTTTACGGGTCAGAACATATACGGTTCTACGGGTTAGAGGAGCAATTTTAGGTGGAAGATGGACTGTACTGGTTGTTAATCCTCAGCTGACTCTCCGCAAGAGTGAGATGGTTGGAGTCGAGCTGCATCGGCTCAGGTGCTGGAAGGGCGACAGATGTTGCAGCGGGCGGAGGATTGGTGCAGTGAGCAGGCTGACAGTCATTTTGACACCCGGATGGTTTTTTGGATGAAATTCTCGATCCCCATGACATCATCATAAACAACCATCAGTTGGCGAATGTCAGCATTCAAGCCATCCCGAAAGGCGGTGAGAAGAGCGGTTTCTTTCCTTCCACTAGAGGCTGCCAATGTATGAAAGGTTAAAGCATGCTGACTGACTGATTCGGTACCTTGGTGAAGATGAAAGAGTTGATCGTGAACGGAGAGAGTTGAGGTTGTTTGTCCGAAGACCTCCTTGAAGTGGTTGGTGAAAGCTGATAACGAGGTGGTTACTTGAGCGTTGGACAGCCACAACGACTGTGCCCACTGTAGCGCTCGACCGGAGTGACTCCATGACAATATCCTTGTTGAACGTGGCTTGGACAGCATGCATGAGATTAAGCCGTTATTGCCAAATTTGCCATATACACCTTGTTATTATTCTGTCAGATGGTCATGTCACCTTTTTTCATTCTCCATAAAGGAGCTGTTGTGCTGAGCTTTTGCTCTCTTGCTCCTGTGTGTTCCCATGTTTGTTTTAACTGCAGTTCACCATGTTTGGGTTATGGATTGTAATTTTATAATAGTTGTTTGGATAGCCCCAGCTCCTGACACAAGTAACACTCTGGCTTATAGAGATGTTTAACCCAACAGCTTGACAAGTTTACTTGGTCATATTTCTGTAGATTTAGCTACTTTAAGGCCTGATAAAAAAATAAAATAAAAACACCAGCAAAAAAAAACTTTTTTTTCTTGTCTCGAAATGTAAGACAGTCTTATATAGGCCTTAATACACTACCGTTCAAAAGTTTTGGGTCAGTAAGATTAATACAAATAAAATATATTAAACATTAATATTGAAGATACAAAATTAAAAGTGAAGACTTTTATATCATTATAAAAAATTGTAATTTCAAATAAATGCTGTTCTGCTTGCTAAATGCTTTTGAACAACAACAACAAAAATAATGGTTTATACAAAAATATTAAGCAGCACAACTGTTTTCAACATTGATGATGATAATAAGAAAGGTTTCTTTAGCACCAAATCAGCATATTCAAATATTTTATGAAGGATCGTGTGACATTGAAGACTAGAGTAATGGCTGCTGAAAATTCAGCTTTGCATTACAGGAATACATTTTAAAATATCTAAAAATTAGTGTTATAGTGTATATATAAATTATAAAATTTATATATATTGTATATATGTCTCTGTGTGTGTATATACACACACACGTATATTTATACACATATATACACATATATACACATATATACTATATGTGGGTGTGGGTGTGTACGTACATATACACAGACACGCACACACACATGGACATATATGATATATATATACATTTAATAATATATATATATACTCACATATTATGTAAACATACACTTTTATGTGAGATGCGATTAATCACGATAAATCGATTTGACAGCACAAAAAAAAGAAAACGGTTATCTTAAATTTGACAATATTACTGTTTTAGTGCATTTTTAATCAAATGAATGCAGCCTCGGTGAACATAAGAAACCTTTTACATTTTTTTTTTTTTAATCTTACCGACTCTTTTGAATAGTAGTGTACATACAGGCATACATTTATTTGTTTATTTACTTGAATACTAATAAAACAATTTGTGTAAAAAGATATTAAGGTTTACTTTTAGACATGCAGTGTGATGACCTCACGAATCAAGACAATTTTGCAGTGCTTGTCGTCAAGCAGGTGTTTATAAAGTGTTGTGGTGGATTCTCTAGCTGTTTAGTGCTGCGAGAAAAAATGAAATCAAAAGACCTTTACCCCAGGGGGCCTTCAGCCCTGTAATACCCTATACATATATAAAATAACTTATTCATACTCTTTGTATCCCCATGTGTCTGTGGTTATGATACTGCAGCAAGGTCATACAAAGTGTTTTGCATAATTTTCCCTCCCTCTATCCCTCCTCTCAAACATTCCCCTGTCTCCATCAAATAGTTCCACACTCCCTCTATAGAGCTGTAATGGAATGAAAGTGGCTGTAAACTGTTAGCATACGTGACTCTTCTCAGGAAAATGCTTCTATTTTACACCTTGTTCTCCAGGGCATGGTGGTTGCAAGAGGCAGGACTTCAGTAATTCAAAGTTTATTCATCATACCAAAAAGGCCTAAACCATAATGTGTCCTTTTATGATTGGTTGCTTCATTAGCATCATAGAATGGCTTGTTGTTTGGTAATATCATGAATAGAGCTAAACTAAATATAGTGTTTCCACTTTGCACCTGAAAACAGGAGACAAAAAAAGCAAAAGAATTGGAAAAATAATGATAGGCAACAACAAAGTGTCCAGACCATCAATTTAGAGCTAATCCTAAAGTCTGAAAATGCCCATTTACCTTACACGATTAAACCCTGAGAGGATCCAGATGTCAGTGTTTGTGGTGTTTCATCTCTTTTGAACAGACAGTTTACTTTTGTGCTTTATGCTTCTCTGTCTATTCAGCTCATATGAGACAATAGCGGTATTGTTTGACAAAATCAATGCTGTCTTAGTGATGAGAGGGAGAGAGGATAAGGTTCCATTTATTGAACAAAAAAACAGCTGTTCAAATTCAGTGCAGAGCAACACAAATATAGAGCAACCGAAAAATTATGGTCAGCAGCAGTGCATGTTAAGAAGGGAAAAATATTTTGTTATCTTTAGAGATGAAAGAGGAAATTTGTGTCCAGTTGATCATTTTTAACCCTTTGATGAGGTATTTCTTTATTCTTGATTCTGATTGGTTTAAGTTGCATTGAAATTGTCTCAAAGTATTAAACTTACAGGTGTAATTGGAGGCAAAAGAAAATAATACTGCCCAGAGAAATATGTATTGTTCAAAGTTTGCTTTTTCATAGCTCAGATGGCTTAAAGTAATTGGTAACACTTTACAATAAGGTTCATTAACGTTAGTTAATGTGTTAACTAACATGAACTAACAATGAGCCATACATTTGTTACAGTATTTATTAATCTTTGTTAATGTTAGTTAATCAATTAGCAAGAAACTCCCGCGCAATATGCCTGATGAAGGTCGTGAGACCGAAACGTTGCTAATACAATTTTGATCATTTGCAAGTATTGATAGTGTGCGGGAGTTCCTTGTTTTTTTAATGTTAGTTAATAAAATTACAGCTGTTCATTGTTTGATCATGTTAGTTCACAGTGCATTAACTAATGTTAACAAACACAACCTTTGATTTTAATAATGTATTAGTAAATGTTTGATTAATACTAACTAAGATTAATAAATGTTAAAGAAGTATGTTTCATTCTTAGTTCATGTTAACTAATGTAACTAATGTTAACTAATTAACTCTAGTAATTCTCAGTTGTATCAAATGTATTGCCATGTCTGTTATATTAATTAATGAAGACAGGATGTCAGATTATTTGATCTATAAGAACATGATGAGAAATGTGAGTGAATTAATATTGAAATCTATGACAATGGATTGACTTTGGCACCTTAACAAATCTGATCACAGTGTGATACATCGTTGAGACCTTTTTTTTTACAGCAGAAAAATCTAGTAAAATGTCAGTAACATGGGTCCACTTGCTGTCTAATAAATTTCATTGCTTTCTGGGAAAAATAAGAGCTATTATAAGGATCTCATTGTGATTTGTGGGCCCAGAGGAAATTTTTGTTGCTTTTACATTGCTCAGAAGATCTACATTAATGCAGTTATCATGCTTTAATTTCATTTGAGTCAGATGTTTCTCCTATACTGCATCTTCTTAAGAGAGATAAAAATACAAACTGTTTACATAAGAGTATCGAGTTGCACGAGTGTGGATCTCAATCTTTAGATAATATGGTCTTAATTGAATCTGAGGATAAATGTTTCATACAGAAATCTCTGACTCTAGATTGCAGACTTTGGTATATTGGCAAAATTGAGCACTGTGAGACAACCTCCTAAACTGTAGAGACACATGCAACATGTAAGATTATTAAGGACTTTTTTTTTTTCAGAAGAAAATTCTGAGAAGCTTATTAAATCATACTGTGTAAATGAGAAACAATAGAGATGTTAAGGAGGTTTTTAATGAGATTTGTCACTTTTATTTCCCTGGGTTCTCTGTTTTTTGAAAGACACAGATGCTTGAACATTATTCTGCCTGCAAATAATTGTGTCATCTCCCCCATTATGCTATGTGTAAGAAGTTTATATTATGTTCAAGACCCATCATAGGGGCTGGGCAACGATCAGAGGATTCTTCCTCTGAAGATAAACGCCATTTGCTCACCCGCCACGCTTTACAATGAAGAGGGACCAACTACCATTCATAAACAACAAGGAGATCAGTGGTGTTGGGCAGGTTGTAGAGTTCAAAGCTGGGTCACAGCACATATATATATACACAGAGGAGAGATGAACCAGGTGTTGGCTACCTCAGAAAGCCTGTTATATGTGGGCCATGAGGGCTATTTCTGCATCTATTCAGTCAGTCCCTCTAAATCACACCTGGATTTGTTAGCACCCCCAGAATCCACATCATCACCGAAAGATCAAGGGAGAATGATCAAAAGTCTGCATGGTCAAGACCACATGTGCCTTAGAAGTATCTGATAAACAATCATTTTTCACCCACTAAAAAGTGGGATGTTTTAGCAACCTAAAATGAAGCATAATTTCCTCTTCAATCATTAATGAAACATTTCCTCACTGTCTTTGCTATGAAAGACCTTAAAGATATATGACTTATGGGAGTGTTTTGCAGCAGTCCTCCATGTTGCATGTTTCTTTCAGCCTAACCTCACCTTTATTCCATATATTTCTCATTTAGATGCTGAAAACCTCAGCAAACACAACACAGAGCTGTAGCGTTTGATTAATGCGTCTTTTATTGACACGCTTCCTCACATGTGGTTTGGCCATTGTATCACATGTGGTCAACCATGATACAGTAGGCCTTACATAAAGCAGGATGCAAGGCTCCAGCAGGAGACAGTGGCTAGTTTTAATCCTATTTATGACATTGTCGTCCTATAATAAAAGGGCATCATTTATGAGTCTGTCATTATTATGTTTTCTGCTCCTTGCATCAGAATATAAGGTCATGAAACGAAACAGGCCCTCGTGGGGAGCTTTCGGGTCCTATTAAGTGTCTTGACAAAACCATGACTAAAGAATTCTTTGTCAGGAAAGAAAGCTTATTTTAGCTTTTTTAAATATAGATGACAATATTTTCCCATACTTTATTGGATATGCATCTTAAAGGGATCCTTCTTCTATTATGATTTCTTTAAAAACATTGCAACACTGCAACTTGTATGTCGTCAAGATAGCAAACTAATTACCAATAATTAAAATGAAAGAGAAAAAATATTCCCATATATTTTGTTGGTGATTGCAAAGGCATTGTATAAAACTTGGTGCAAATTCTGACGGGAAAAATAGGTGAAACATTTTTTTTTTTGGCTTTGAAATATTTTAAATGTGTAATTCAGTAATTGCATTAGATTTTCCTCCAAATATCTATTCCTCAAAAGCACTAAGTATTGATGGAACCATTAAAAAAACAGGCATTTCAGTTGTAAAAGTTTGCAACATACATCGTTAGACATAGAGTTTCCAATGATAGATTTTATTTGCTCTTTGCATTTTAAACCTGTCAAGCTCCCCGTTTCTACACTGAACGCATTGTTTCGTCATAGAGGTCATATTACTGGATCTGCTGTCTAGTGCAGACCTAAGCACAGAGTGTGACACTCAGGCCAGGGTTCATAGAATGAAGGAGCTCTTGTAGATTATTTTGTAGATTTTATTATTATGTTTACAAAAGAGCCGAGACACACAGAAACCGTATTACATGTTTTTTTACTCAACTTCCTTCTTTCTTCACACCCACGCATGCGCACACCATAAAACCTCGCACAGCTGATTCTATAACAACCAACACAGCTAGTTTACTTCATAATAGTAGCCCCCTTGTTATTCCCCTAACAGTGTGTAAATAAATGATTTTAGTTAATTATGTGATTGTGAACACAACATTTCCCCCTCCCTCCCAAGAACTGAACTTATGCAAAACTGAGTCCTTGCCAAAACAATTGAACAGTCCAATACCTAGTGCAAGGCCTACACTGTCACTCTGTGACAAAGTCCTTTAAGTAAGCAGGGCGGACCCTGGCCCTTACGGGTCGGCCCTCCGCAACCTCAGGCTGCGGCCATTCCAGAACCGCTGGGCAGTTCCCCATAGCTGGACTTGTGGCACAGCCCGGCCCCGGATCTGACTGACGGCCAGGGGAAAGCAGGTGAGATTGCAGGTCAGGGGCAGGTTGCTGGGGCGCTGGTGACGGTACGGCCTGAGGAGTATGGGAAGCCTGCTGTGGCCCTGTACATATCGGCACCGGTGGAGGAGGGGCCGATGGCAGTGGAGCCACCATTTCCTCACCTGGGTTCCACACTTTCCTCAGTCTTTTAGCATGCCATCGTGATCCGTCACTAAGCATGAATGTGGCTGGGCCCAGCTGGCGGTGCACCTGAAAGGGCTGGCTCCAGTATGAAGCCATCTTGTTGCCCCGATGCGGCCTACGTGCTCGAACCCAGTCACCTGCGGTAATAGCCGTGGCCTTGACCCTGTGTTTCCGGTCAAAATACTGCTGCATCCGTTGCTGGTGTCGGTTTACAGCGGCTTTGGTCCGAGCCCGAGAGCTGCCGGCTGTAGGCACTGCCATGCCTTGTGCTTTAAGTCTGTCCAGTGGCAGTTCCATCTCCCGGCCCAGCATGAGGAGTGGAGAGGCCCCGGTTGTAGCGTGTTGGCTGGCCCTGTAGTGCATTAAGGTTTGGTTGAGTGCTGTCCGGAATGTACACCCCTGAGCCAGGTGGGCCCGGACGCCATTCTTTAGGCTCTGGTTGAACCGCTCCACACCGCCATTTGCTTGTGGATTGTAGTATGCTGTGCGGATGTGTTTGATTCCCCTATCACTGAGGAACTGAGAAAAGTCTGCAGAGATAAACCGGGGTCCATTATCTGTCGTGATGGCGCGAGGCATGCCCCAACGTGCGAACAAGACTTCTAGAATGTCTGTGATTACCTGGGTTGTGACAGTTCCAGCCGGAACCACTTCAGGCCATTTCGAATGGAGGTCGTACAGCACCACAAGGAAACGCTGATGATGGGGAATTCCACGACCATGGATCTCTCCACAGATGTCAAGCTGGAGATGTTCCCATGGGCGGGACGGCCATGGAACCGGCTGCAGAGGGGTTGGCACTGGAGGTCCAGTTTTCCCACTAAGGAGGCATGGCACACAATCTTTAACGAGGGCTTCAATATCGCGATCGATGCCTGGCCACCAGATGAGATCTCGGCATCGCTGTTTGAGTTTAACAATGCCTAGGTGCCCCTCGTGTGCCATGGATAGCACGCGGGCCCGCAGACTACAGGGCACCACGGTGCACAAGCCCCTGGAGACACAAACATCACCCCAACATGAAAGTTCATCACGCACCCTTGTGAATGGCATGAGCTCGTCACAAACCTTTGCTGGCCATCCAGAGCGAATGTACGTGCGTAGCGAGGACAGTGTGGGGTCACGCTCTGACTCCTGCTGCAACTCCTCCAATGACACGGCCGACTGCAAGGGCGTGTGAAGCATGTGAATTAATTCAGTCTCTGTGTCCTCGTCAGGGGAGACCATGGGTGTGGGGGCATCGATGGAACGAGAGAGTAAGTCGGCGACTACATTGTCCCTTCCGGGGGTAAATTTCAGTACATAGTCATATTGCCTCAGCCTTTCCCCCCATCTGTGCAGGCGCAGGGGTTTATGACCGGATCCAGATGCCGTCAGCAATGCGGTCAGGGCCTGATGGTCAGTCCTGAGGGTGAAACGCCGTCCGTAGAGGTAAAGGTGCCACCTCTCTGAAGCCCAAACACAGGCAAGCGCCTCACGTTCACCCACCGAGTAGCGCTGTTCTGTTGGTGTTAATGCCCTGGAGGCGAAGGCTACAGGTCTCTCCACCCCGTCCTGCACCTGTGAGAGGACTGCACCAATAGCCCGATCTGAAGCATCACAGGTGACTAGAGTCAGACATTCAGGGTTGAAGTGGGCTAGTACAGGAGGTGTTGTGAGCTGGGCTTTCAGTGTTTGTACGGCCTCAGAACATGCTGTAGTCCAGTGCCATTGCTCTTCTTTTTTAAGCAGCTGGCGGAGAGGTGCAGTGGTCTGTGAGTAGTGGGGCAGGAAACGGAGGTAGTAGGCCGTCATGCCTAAAAATGAGGCCACTTGAGAGGCTGAGGTCGGCTCTGGAATCCTGTGTATGGCATCGACATTGGACTGTAGAGGGGAAATCCCTTTGGCTGACAAGTGGAACCCAACAAAGTCGATGGCTGGGGCAGCGAAGCAGCATTTTTCTGGGTTAAGAGTCAGGTTGTTCTGAAGAAGGGCTTGAGCCACCCTCTGGAGGTGCTTGTTGTGTGTCTCGATGTCTTGGGCATGAATAACAATGTCATCCAGAAAGACCGCTACCCCAGGGATGCCGGCCAGTATTGTGCTCATCACCTTCTGAAAGCAGCTAGGGGCGGAGCTTAATCCAAAGGCCATTCGAGTGTACCGGAACACCCCAGCATGCGTCACGAAAGCAGTGAGGTCCCTGCTGGCTGGGTGGAGTGGTACCTGCAGGTAGCCCTGACGCAAGTCAAGCTTTGTGAAGACTGTTGAGCCGTGAAAGTGTGCGGTGAGCTCCTCTGAGGTGGGCAAAGGATATCTGTCTGGAATAACTGCCTTATTCACCAAGCGTAGGTCCACGCATATTCTTATTCCCCCAGCTTTTTTCTTTGCAATGACTAGGTTTGAAATCCAGGGAGCAGCGTTGACTGGTTCAATAATTCCCATGTCCAGGAGTGTCTCAAGTTCGCGGGTGACCTCGTCTCTCAAGGCAAAGGGGATCCTGCGCAGGGGCTGGATGACAGGTGACACGTCCGGGTTCACCAGAGGCCTGTGTGTGAAGGCTGAAAGACAGCCTAGGCCATCGAACAGAGCCGGCCACCTTTGCTGCCAAGTGGAGGTGATGTGGTGAATGTCGGAGCCAGCATCATCCCGGAGCGTGAACCCCAGGCCTGTGAATAGGTCCAGGCCTAGAAGGTTGGCTCCCCTCCTCGCAATGTGAAAGGGAAAAGATGGTAGGTGCTTGGAGCCATAGTGGACCGGCACGTGGAGCACACCTAGGATGTCAATCCTGGAGCTGTCATAGCCACATAGAGCGGTGGCAGGATGATCTAATGGCAGGTGAGAGAAAAACTTAAAGTAAGTGCTTGAATTTAGGAGCGATGCAGCCGCACCAGTGTCCATTAATAAGGGTAGGGTTACGTCGGCTAACTGGACGGTACATGTTTTGAACGCCACCTGACCGGCAGTCCCATTTCGGATCTCTGTATAGTTGTGCTGAGCTGGTGGAGGTCCAGTGTGTTGTGGGAGCGTGGCCGGGGCTGGACGGCACATCTTGGCAAAATGGTTGTGCTTCAGACAGTTTCTACATTGTTGTCCTTTGGCAGGACAATGCTGTGCCTTAGAATTGTGTGATTTAGAACCACAGTTACCACATACCTCTGCAGTTCGCCTATTGTTCTGTCTCTGCGTGAATTGTACTGGGAAACCTTGCTCTGAACCCCGACTGTCATATGAGGAGTGCATGCTGGTGTGATAGGCAGGCTGTAACTGCTCTGTAGCTCTGTCCGCGAGTGGCCGCGTGCCTGCTAGCTGAGACGTGCATTCCATGGCTGTCTCGATCTGCAGCGCTATCTCCACAGCTCTGCTTAAAGTCAAATCGTCTGCTTCTAGTAACAGCTTTTCTCTTGTTTTCTCACACGATGTCCCCTCAATGAACTGGTCCCGAATTATTTGATCTTGCAAAGCCCCATAATCACACAAGCGCGCCATGTCTTTCAAGTTTGTCACGTAGCTTCGAACAGACTCACCGGGTCGTTGCAGGCGCTTCCGAAGTTTATACCGACGGAGTAAAGTCCGTTGGTGGCCAGTGAAATGGGTCGTCAAGAGGGTAACTGCAGCATCATAGTCGTTGGGCGTCCCAAGATTGCGAAAAATGCGTTGCCCCTCCACTCCCAGACAGTGGCGGAGGAGTGCCATTTTCCTCTTGTCGGTAATGTCATCAAAGCCTAAAGCGTCCAGGTAGACCGTGAAACTCTCCAGCCAGTTTGCCCATGGAACTGGAGGATCTCCGGGGACGGCAAGAAAGTGTGCAGGCGGGGGTAAACCAAATTTAGCCATCCTCGTCGCCAATATTATGTTTACAAAAGAGCCGAGACACACAGAAACCGTATTACATGTTTTTTTACTCAACTTCCTTCTTTCTTCACACCCACGCATGCGCACACCATAAAACCTCGCACAGCTGATTCTATAACAACCAACACAGCTAGTTTACTTCATAATAGTAGCCCCCTTGTTATTCCCCTAACAGTGTGTAAATAAATGATTTTAGTTAATTATGTGATTGTGAACACAACATTTATATTTCCCCTTGAGTTCGGTTCAGCACGGCACGATTACAAACCGTTCTCTGCCCAGAATTCTCAGCACGGTTGGCTAACCGGATCGGAACGGAATGGAACAGTTAAGCGTCGAGAACGGTTTGGCCCGATGATGGAAAAGCGGCTTTTGATAACAGTTGAATGTGCTGTGTTAGCTTAGGTATGCTAAACATCTTGGAAATCCTTTAACTCTGCTGTCACTTGTCAAAAAATATTGTTTTGGCTTAGAGCAAATCCTTTGATAGTGATCTTATCAAGACATGATTTACAGGGCACGACAATTCAAGTGTGCTGGTTCGTTGACCAGGCTTGAGTTCATTTATAGATTCTCAAAGAGGCGAATTAGTATGATCTCTAAACAACATGGATCATCAACTCTGTCGGAACCTCTCAGATCTAACGTTGATAATGCACACTTATTGACACTCGCAACTCGCTTTGTGCTTGCCATTGACCTGTGAAGCACGTGTTGGGATGTGACCCTTGATATGGTCAAGGCTGTGTCATAGGGCACTTAGAGGAATGTGCCCTGTTGCTGAAGGCCATGTTCCAGATGCATTAACAAAAAGCATTTATTATAAAAAAGCCTTTGACTGTGAGCCTGCAGCATTCATTTGAAGGACTTGCTGTTGTTTGAGGCTTTGCTATTAAGGCAAATGGTGCAAAATGGCATAAAATGAGCTTGTAAAGCTCACCACATTACAACAGTGGAAAGTGTTGACACAGTCCCTGTTGATCTTTACAAGCGAATGCAGAAATAAGTGCACAGAGAATCATTCATTTAAAGAGGCTCGTTCTTGAGTTTCTCTGCTGCCTGCTGTGTCAATGAAAATGAGCTCTATGTGTGTGAATTTACACGTGAACAGGCCTCACTGTTACCTATAAAACACTACAGAAAATACAGATATTGAAACAAACTGGTCATTAATGTTTCAGGATTTATCTATGTACCGTAAAACTTCAAATAATAGCCGAGTCCCAAATAGACGCCTGTCTCTTTTACACGCCGGGTGTGGCTGCAGGTTTGGGTAAATAAAAGCCGGTCTCAAATAGAGGCCGGGTCTGTTTTTTTAGTTTCGGTTTGTATTTAATCTTCTAAAACCCGTCAGATCGTCCGCTTTTTGGGCGGCCCCCAAAGCAAATTTTTGTCCCACCAAAGCCTTTTTTGATCGGTGAGTGATGTAGAATAGAATGACTGCTGCGCTTGACAGGGCGCATAACGAGCAGAGAGAGCGCTCCGGCCGCGCGCGCGCACTCTCACGTCTTCAAACAACACGAGCGCTGTCCTGCTCTCTCTCTCCCTCGCACATATTAATCAAAATCAATGGACACGATAGTAAAAGGTCGGAAGACCGCAGTTTCACGAGGAGCATTTGGAGATTTTGAGATTAGAGACTCTAGGCCTACAGTCAATTAACAATATCAACACTAAATTATAAAGGCCGGTCTCATATAGACGCCTGTCTCAAATACAAGCCGGTGCAGTTCGACGATTTGGGAAAATAAAAGCCCGGGCTACTATTTGAAGTTTTACGGTAATAACATTTAGAGCCCTATCATACACCCGGCGCCAGGCGCGACGCAAGTGTTTTTTGCTAGTTTCAGCCCGAAGCAGTTATCATTTTCATGTCCTGCGCGTTGCTATTTTGAGGCAACAATTTTTTTTGTTATTTAAAGGGCGCATTAGTAATATGCGCCTAGGCGGGTGCACAACGCACGTACACTCTGCTTATTACACACACACAAGGACGTGCAGCAGTACACAAACATGCCAAATATTTTAAATAAAACGATTACAATGTAAAAGATTAAAATTGCCATGTAAATAGTGAATCCGCCATGGCACAAGCGCAACTGGCTTTTAAAGGGAATGGGAGATGAGACTCTGATTGTTTTTTTGCACGTTACACCCAAAACACACCCATTACTCATTAAGAGAATAGGGACAACCCTTTTGCGCCGGGTGCACCGACCATTTTTACCGCCGTTAAACAAGCAAAAGTGGACTGGACACGTCCTAAGTGCACTTGCGTCATGCGCTTTAGACCATACGCTTAGATCGTTAAAATAGGGCCCTTAGATTCTAAAACTTGGTTTTAAAATAATAGCCTATTTGAAACTTTTTTTTCCTCTGCACAAAATTAGTTATTCGGCAGAATGTCCAAGCTGCTCTCCATACAATGAAAGTGAATGGTGACCACAGTTCAAACACTTCAAAACAGTGTTACTATTGTTAAAGGACAAGTTTGGTATTTTACACTCAAAGCCCTGTTTTATTATTATTATTAGTATTTATTGTCATTGGAAGTTCAACGAAATTACATCAGAGCAACAATCGACAGTGGTTTTCATGAAGTGCAGAAGATCACCGATAAAAACAGTTTGTATACAGGGCACAAGCGAATGCAGAAATAAAGGCACAGAGAATCATTCATTTAAAGAGGCTCGTTCTTGAGTTTCTCTGCTGCCTGCTGTGTCAATGAGATCGTTTCTGATGAAATAGAACAGTTAAGATTGAAATTTGGACACATGCTGCTGGTGAGTCCATTGACTGGTGACTCCATTGACTTGACTTGGACAAAAACTACGATAAAACCTGTTGGAAAGCATCTTTTGCAGCGATTTTTGTGTGAGCATATCAGTGAACACCCCACACTCAACCACAGGGGGGGTGCAACCACAGAAACGAATCGGTTACCTAACGTAACCTCGGTTCTCTCTAGATGAGGGAACGAGTATTGCGTAAGCTAGCTTACGCTACGGGAAAGATTAATCTTTTCTGAGAAATTGAAGCCAAAAAATTATCCTATAATTTTGTATCCATTGTCAACGCAGTTCAGCTGCAGCAGACCATGAGCGGGCTAGCTAGCAGCTCATTGGTTCGCTCACAGAGAACTGCTTAAGCCTATGAGGAGACGCGAATGAACTCTCGGCCAATGAGAGTCTGACATGCTCTCATTACGTCAGAGCCCGCCGAAACGGGCGTGGTCAGAGAGTATATTACTGGCGTCCTAGGCTGTAAAGTCTGGTTTTCATAGAATGAAGCGAGAACGCTAGTAGCACAAGCACGGCCAGGAACCCAATACTCGTTCCCTCATCTAGAGAGAACCGAGGTTTCGTTAGGTAACCGATTCGTTCTCTTACGAGAGATTCTCTCGTATTGCGTAAGCTAGCTTACGCTACGGGAACACCTGGTCAACGCCGTGCGTGCTAAGCATCCACTATGAGTCCCAGGGGAGACCCCAGGGAACCCTTATGAGTGGGAATAAATATATGTACATGTGACAAAGGCCAGCAGAGCGGGCCGGAGATTGTGTAGTACATAAGCACATGATAGAGAGGGACAGAGCGAAACCGGTCTGTGTGAATAACTCCATATAGTGCAGCTCAACCAGAAGAGCTGTAACATACTAGACTGCTAGTAGTTTAGCCTGCAAGGCGGGAACTTCCAGATTGTAAAATCTGACAAAGGTGGAGGGGGAAGCCCATCCCGCTGCCACACAAATGTCATGAATGGAAATTCCGCTGGACCATGCCCACGATGAGGCCATGCCTCTAGTGGAATGAGCCCTGATGCCCAGAGGGCATGGCAGGTCTTTTGATGCGTATGCGGCTGCAATGGCATCAACTATCCATCTGGATAGAGTCTGTTTCGAGGCGGCCAACCCTTTGGTGCGCCCACCGAACGAAACAAAAAGCTGCTCGGATCGTCTGACCGGAGCAGTGCGAGTAATGTATAATCTCAGGGCCCTGACCGGACACAGGAGATTAGAGTCAGATTCGCTATCGGATGCAGGCAGAGCCGATAGGGAAATAACTTGTGCCCTGAACGGGGTACCAATCGCTTTTGGGACATAACCATGTCTAGGTTTGAGAACGACTAAGGAGTCATTGGGCCCAAACTCGAGACAGGAAGCGCTAATGGACAGCGCGTGAAGGTCTCCCACACGTTTTACTGACGCGAGCGCGAGCAGAAAACCGGTTTTGAGCGAAAGGTATTTGAGGTCCACGGTGTTTAGCGGTTCAAATGGGGGGGCTTTCATAGCTTCGAGAACTATGGAAAGGTCCCAAATCGGCACCGAAGGGGGGCGTGGGGGTCCTTCTAGCTCCCCTGAGGAAGCGGATGACCAAGCCATCTTTGCCCAGTGACTGGCCGCGCCGGGGTTCAACGAACGCTGCGACGGCTGCCACATACACCTTGAGAGTGGACGGGGACCTGCCCTTGTCCAACATCTCTTGGAGAAAAACTAGCAAGGAAGGAACCTCGCATGATCGTGGGTCCAAATTTCTGTCGGTGCACCATTTAGAGAACACAGACCATTTAGACGCATAGAGCCTTCTAGTAGCAGCCGCTCTAGCCTGCATGATCGTGTTTAACACTCCCTCTGGCAAAGCAACGGGTAGTTGTTGATCACCCATGCATGTAGCGCCCAGCGCTCTGGGTGGGAATGCCAGATCGTGCCGCGAGCTTGGGAGAGGAGATCTGCTCTGACTGGAATGGGCCACGGGGCTGTCTGTGACAGCTGAGTGAGCTCCGGAAACCAAGTCTGACCCTCCCAACGCGGGGCTATGAGGAGCACCGAGTGGCGTGTTTCCCTGATTCTCTGAAGCACCTGTGGTAGCAGAGAAACCGGAGGGAATGCATAAAGCGGGCGGCTGGGCCAGGTCTGGGCTAGCGCGTCCTCGCTCTTTGAGAAAAATATTGGGCAGTGGGTGTTCTCTTCTGAGGCGAAGAGGTCCACCTCTGCTCTGCCGAATATTCACCACAGCTTTTGGACTGTAAGAGTGTGCAGGGACCATTCCCCGGGGGGAATGGGGTTCCTGGACAGACTGCCTGGACCGTCGTTCAGATGGCCCGGCACGTGCGTCGCTCTGAGCGAGAGCAGGTGACACTGAGACCAAACTAAGATGCGTTCTGTCAGCCGGAAGAGATTCCTGGATCTGACTCCGCCCTGACGGTTTAGATAGGAGACCACGGCTATATTGTCCGAACGGATCAGCACGTGGTGACCGTGAATGCGCGGAAGAAAGCGCGTGAGCGCGTTCTCGACCGCCAGCATCTCCAAACAGTTTATGTGGAGGAGGCTCTCCTGAGCTGACCAGGGGCCGAAGGCCGGTGAGCCCTCGCAGACCGCACCCCAACCCGTGTTGGATGCGTCTGTCGAGATGACTTTTCGGCGAGAAAGGGTCCCCATGGAAACGCCCCGCTGAAACCATTCTGCCACAGTCCATGGCTGCAGAGCTGTGATACAGGTCTGCGTTACTTTTATCAGCTGGCGGCCCGTGGTCCACGCACGGTGAGACACACGGCTCTTCAACTTGAGCTGAAGCGGGCGCATGCGCAGTAACCCCAGCTGGAGCACCGCGGAGGCTGAGGCCATGTAACCCAACGCCTTCTGAAAAGTTTTCAGAGGTGTGAGTCTGTTCATCTGAAAAGATGCGGCGAGACGCTGAACACGGCGCGCGCGCTGTGTTGACAGACGAGCCGTCATCGTGACCGAGTCTAGCTCTATACCCAAGAAGGAGATAGTCTGACTGGGTTGTAGTGCGCTCCTTGTCCAGTTGACAGAGAGGCCCAAAGCTTTCAGATGGTCGAGGAGAACTGTACAATGAGACAGTAGCTCTCTCTGTGATTGTGCCAAAATCAGCCAGTCGTCCAAATAGTTGAGTATTCGCAGCCCCTGACTCCGCAGGGGGGCGAGCGCTGCATCCATGCACTTACGGGGTGCTAGGGATAGGCCGAACGGAAGGACGGTGTATTGATAAACCTGGCCTTCGAAGGCGAAACGTAAGAATGGCCTGTGAAGGGGATTTATCTGAATCTGAAAGTAAGCATCTTTCAGATCTAGTGAAATGAACCAGTCCCCCTGGCGCACATGCGCGAGGAGTTTTCTGATAGTGAGCATTTTGAACGGTCTCTTCATGAGAACTTTGTTCAGAAATCTGAGGTCTAAGATTGGTCTGAGGCCGCCGTCTTTCTTGGGAACCAGAAAATAAAGGCCGTAAAACCCCGACTCGCTCATAGACAGAGGAACTCTCTCTATAGCCCTTTTGCACAATAGCTTTGCTATCTCTGAACGGAGCAGCGTCACTGCTTCTGGGTTCACAATAGTTTCTAGCCGCGCTCGAAACGTGGAGGGCGGCGGTGAAACTGTAAGCGATAGCCTAGCTTTATTGTGTTTAGCACCCACTGGGAAATTCCCGGAATAGCTTCCCACGCTTTGAAGCGTAACGCTAGAGGGTGAATGGCTACATGGTCCCCGTCGCTGCACATAGCGGGCTGCGTGAGCGCGCTCATAGTGTTTATAACAGCGGGACTTACACTCGGAGAGGAGTTTATGGGCTGTGTAACAGAGTAAGCAGAGGTGGGACGCGCACACGGGCTCGTGGGCGCGCTTATGCACTCTGAAACTCGAGCGGGTTGGAACCGCTTTATGAGAGTGGACTCTGTGTGAAACACCGGAACTGAAGTGCTTTTGTGTATGAGTGAACACAGTGTTGTGGGCACATTTTTTACACAGGAGGCTTTTATGCTCTTTATGAGATTTCTCTGGGTCGCCGTGAAAACGGCGTTTGTGCTCATGCAAGCGGGAAGGGGGACCGGCTTGGTAATGGCGGAGTACACTGCTGTAGTAGCCGCGTGAGCGGGGACTAACAGAGGACGAAACTTTGACGGCGGTCCGGCCGCGGCGGGAGAGCGCCGTCTTTTTCTCAGCTGTGCTAGGCAGACTTCGAGTGATCGGGTTTCAGCGCGATCCTAGGCCGAGGCCCCCGAGGAGCTGGGCGCTGGGGTGGGGCTCGTGCAGGAGGCAGGTCACGTGAGCGGCCTGCAGAGGAGCTAGCGCGACGAGGCAGAAAGAGATTCATGGCCTGGGAGGCTTTCTGCACTTCGGAAAATCGGTCGACGATACCCGTGACAGCAGATCCGAAGAGGCCGGATGGAGAGAGCGGGGCGTTGAGAAAGGCGGCGCGCTCAGAATCTCCCATGTCGGCGAGTGTGAGCCACAAATGTCTCTCAGACACACAAATGGCGGCCATGCATTTCCCCAGGGCTTGAGCAGCAGATTTTGTAGCGCGAAGGGCAATGTCCGTGGCGCTCCTCAAATCCGCGACTGAAGGGGGATTTTTTCCGCTCTCGTCCCATTCACGAAGTATGTCACCCTAGTATCTGAAGGACGGACATGGAGTCAGAGGCGGCGCGGAAGCAACTTTAGTGGCCTGAAGTCGAGCCCACAGGGTCGACAACGGCATGTCTTCGCAGAGATCGCAGCCGCCATCCAATGCTCCAATCCGAGGCAGAGAGCGCAGATGACGTGGCGGTCTCCATTCTCGAGGGGAGCGCGGCAAGAACCGCAGGAAGATATACGAGACATCTTTAAAAAGACGCTCGGCTCTTTTAGATACAAAATGTACAGGAAGCTTTTTGTAAAAAGGATACAAATCCGTCGGATGGCGCTAGCTCGCAGGACGGCTGAAGGTGGCGAAGACGGCCGGCTTTCTCAGTCTCCCAGATGCTCGCTAGAGTTGCCTTTTCGACGACGGCGGCTTCTCTCAGGATCAGCAGATGCGTGTAGCCTCGCTGAAGAGATGAAAATCAGAGTTTACAGCCTAGGACGCCAGTAATATACTCTCTGACCACGCCCGTTTCGGCGGGCTCTGACGTAATGAGAGGATGTCAGACTCTCATTGGCCGAGAGTTCATTCGCGTCTCCTCATAGGCTTAAGCAGTTCTCTGTGAGCGAACCAATGAGCTGCTAGCTAGCCCGCTCATGGTCTGCAGCAGCTGAACTGCGTTGACAATGGATACAAAATTATAGGATAATTTTTTGGCTTCAATTTCTCAGAAAAGATGAATCTTTCCCGTAGCGTAAGCTAGCTTACGCAATACGAGAGAACCTCTCGTAAGAGAACCCCAAATTCTCGGGCCAGCAGCATGTGTCCAAATTTCAATCTTAACCGTTCTATTTCATCAGAAACGATCTTAAAACATGGCATTTGAGTGTAAAATACCGAACTTGTCCTTTAACTAAAACTATTAAAAATATAATTTTGGTGATTGTAATAAAGCTGTAATAAAAAAAAACATAAAATACTTAAATCTAAAAAAAAACTTTGCCTTGGCAACTAACAGAAATAAAGGTTTAAAATACTAAAAGTAAACTAAAATTAAAATAAATGTAATTAAACCTAATGACAAAAGCACATAAAAAATACTAAAACTTAAATTAAAATGAAAATAAAAATAAAATAAAAGCTAATTCAAAATATGAATACTATAATAGTTTATAAACAATACTAAAAAAACACTGCTTTAAAAGATGTAGAATTTTAGGCACACGACAACTTTTTTTATTTTGTTATATTTGCAGTTTGACAGCCTCTGGTCCCCACCCGCTAAGCTTCTTGGTGTTTGACAGAAGAAGAAACAGTCATACAAGATTGGAACAACAAACAGATGAGCAAATGATAACATGATGATAGTTGCATAAGTCATCTTTCATTCACTGATTCGTTTTGATTTGAAGTAATGATCCTTGTTTTTGTCTGTGTGCTGTATTGATTGATGTCTTGATTAACATGGTCGGGCTGTGTGTAACCAGGTACCTGCTGTGTGCTATGTAGCCCCAGTGTCTTGTGAGGCCCTCACTCCGTTTTTACCAGCCTTGAGCACTGAGCCGTTGTTTGACTTGGCAGAAATTGGGCCCTCCCAGGAGCCTTACCACAAAGGAGGTTCTGTTATTCACTGGAGAGCTTATTGTTGAAAAATTACCCTGAGGAGAGAAAAGAGCATGACAGAATACAGCATGAATTATTTTTTAGCCAATGATATCTTCTTGGCTGGGCCAAACACAGATTGGTCTCTGGTGGGCACTTGGAAAGGGTAAATGAATCAACTGGCACTGCCAGGGAATACGAGTGGCCTATTCATAGTGTTTTGAGGTCATTCGATGGGTTGGTCCAATTTATCATTGATTGTCCTGTGTGTGAAGAGATTTCCAGGATTTAGAGTACGTTTCTGCATAATCTCATTAAACTAGAAAAAAAGGAAACTTTCTGACTGTTTTTTGCCACGATTTAAAAAAAAAAATGTATGCAATAATCGAACGAGAAGCAGGATGCATTTTCTTGCATTATAAATAATGGTCAAAACAGTCTTTTTGTTTATCCAAACTCAGATCATGTGTTACGTTTAATTAGTATACATGGTGTGTTTAATTATATGATTTTATAGCTAATTTTATATGACTAATACAGGTTTTCCCACTTAATTACTGCATGTGTAGTGTTTAATGGTATACATTAGTACATTTTCGATATGTCTTGCTGATGAAAAGTTTTTAAAAAGATCATCTACCTCAGATGCCATCTAATTGAAGTTGCAGATTATTTACAAAAAAAGTTGAATTTAGGTATTAAACTCAATTTGCAATCCTTGAAACAAATTCACGAGCGCCACTTTTTAAGTTGCCATTTAAAAAAAAATGAAGGTCCTGTAAGCTATTATCTCGATTTCCATGTAAAACCTTTAACATCCATGGAACCTTTCAATTGCACAAAAGGTTCTTTACAGTGGAAAAAAGTTCAGAAAACAAAATAGTTCTTTTAAGAAACTTTCACTTAAAGGTCTCACTGAAAAATTCTTTGCGGAACCCAGGTTGGTTCTTCTATGGTATCTCTGTGAAAACCCCCTTTTGGAACCTTTGTTTTTAAGAGTACGTCTGTGTGAATAGCCACTTAATGTTACTTTTGTTTTGGATTCACGCTATGTGTGAAGTTTTGTTTTATAAGATGAAACAAAGGTCAAATGCGAATCTGTTTGTTTCTTCAATGCTTAATTATTTTGGAATCCATCATCTAAACCTCACCCAAACAGGAAAGGAAACACATGAAAACCCCACAGTGATGCACAAAGTCCTCTCATTCTGGTTTTCCTGCCATTCCAAATAGAGGCATTAAAGTGACTCTTTTGTCAACATTAGAGGAGTTCTGTTTTTTAAAAGTGTCAAGATCAAAAGGCACTTCTAACAATACATGTTTTTCTTATTGCTGAAGAGACCATAAGCTTTTAATGTTGTAAAGCAATTACTGTAATTTAGAACAAGCTTTACAACTCTTGGATCTCTGCAGAGGCTTTGAGGAGAAACCGCAAGCAAAAAAGAAAAAAAAAGAAGAAGGAAAAAAACAGAATGACGATAAAGGGGACTGCATATAAATACGAAGTTCTTTTTGCGGAAGAGTAAATATAAAGCTAGACTCAAGGGTCTCTCATCCATTCAAAGGGTTTGGGGCTGAACAAATTAAAGGGAGTGTTGCTCAAGCATGTGTTTACAGTGAGAGAGGAGGCAAAAGAGAGAGAGAGAGGGTTGGGGGGAATGGAGGAACGTGTCTATGAAGTTGTTTCAAACATCTCTGACAGAAAGTGTGCTGTCAGCACTCCATTACTGATCAATTAGAAAGGGGCCATATTGTTAGATTATATAGGATAAGTTGTCACAATAATATCTACTTGTTACAATTGTCTTTTCTGCAAAAACTTAGGTTACACTTCATTTGAAGGTGACGTAATTACATTATACTTACTCAAATAAGTACTGAGTAATATTAATTAACTACATGTACTTTCTAGAGTTAGGGTTAGGTTTAGGGTTAGTTACAATGCATATTGTAAGTACATGTAGTGACGTGTAACTACTTCACCTTAAAATAAAGTGTTACCAAAATTTAAACAGGTGAAAACAGTTCATAAAAGTAAAACATACAGAAAGGAAGAACATTGGTTTAGACAACAAATATTGTAATTATTAAATTCTAGACTTTTATAGACATTAAAATGACATTATACATATTATATATTATTATAATATCATATATTTAAGATGGCTTTGAATAAGGTGTTTAAGGTGTATCTCTAATTTCCCCTATGTATGTGTATTTAAATGTATGTATGTGTATATGTATGTATATGTATGTATGTACTGTTGTATGTGTCCATTACCATATATTTATATATACACATACAACAGTTTTTCTCTTCAAATAATTATTTATTATATTATTTTGGATACATTTCACTACACTGCAGCATGAAAAAATGTTAACACTTCCTTGCAAATAGATCTGCAAAAGAGAAATAACAGAAAATGATTAGCAATAAACAGCACAATGGATTACATCATTCAAGTTGATAGGCAACAATATCTTTTTTTTTTTTTTTTTTTTTACATTTTAAGTTACTTCATGGAACTCTTCTCTCTTTTTTTTAAACCGTGTATTTTTGATAGCTAGTTTACATGATTTCTGACATGATAATTTAGAGGAAATAAATTAGTTAGTGGGAAAAATCTATTATAATAAATATCTGCAATTTGTATGTTGCTTGCAAAACATTTCATTTTGCCATACACATGCAGCCCCGTCAATGGAAAATATGCTTTTTCCCCAGACAGTGTATAGCTACATAGCTACAACATCTACAAGCAGGGGCTAATCGGACCATGCTAAAACATTGACCCATTGGCCCAATAGTGTGAGTTTGGGGCGGGACTATCTCTTTTTTCAGCCAATAGCAGGTATGGGTAGTGCTTGAGAAACCTATATGGAAACAGTCATTTTTTTCCAATTCTGTGAGGTGCCACTAGTTGCATACTTCATCTTTAGTATACATTTTATATATAAAGAAGAATATCATTAAAAATATTTAAGTATATAAAATAGAGAGACATACATCCTACATTTATTTTACATTTTTCTTGTCACACAACAGAACAATAAAGTACACAGATTTTGTAACGTAATAGACCTCTGAATGTAATTTATTCCAGAAGTGCTGCCGTTTCAGGTCAGAGCTATTCTTCAGCCTGCCTTGGCCAGCCAGCCTGCCTTACACTAGTGTGGAGCACTCTGAAAGCCTGTCTGAGCTGACCCTGACCTGCAGTCATTGTTCATAGAGCTTGGTATTCCCCTCGCAGCACGCTCCAGTCTCTAAAGGATGGCCTTTTAGGACCAGTGTTCAATTCAGTCCCCGCTACATTCACTTTACCAAACCTTGCAGGCTTTTTCTTTAACTTGCACTTTTACTTTTACACAAACTCACATTTAAAGGGTTAGTTCACCCAAAAATGAAAATTATGTCATTAATGACTCACCCTCATGACGTTCTAAGGCCGTAAGACCTCCGTTCATCTTCGGAACACAGTTTAAGATATTTTAGATTTAGTCCGAGAGTTTTCTGTCCCTCCATTGAAAATGTATGTACGGTATACTGTCCTTCTCCAGAAAGGAAATAAAGACATCATCAAAGTAGTCCATGTGACATCAGTGGGTTAGTTAGAATGTTTTGAAGCATCGAAAATACATTTTGGTCCAAAAATAACAAAAACTACGACTTTATTCAGCATTGTATTGTCTTCCGGTTCTGTTGTCAATCCGCGTTCAGTGACGCTGATGACGTAAGACGTGTTATCTGGTGCGTCTGTGTATTCGGGTTAAAATAAATATGGCTAGGCAAAAAAATGCAAGTCTTACTCTGTGTCGAAATCCTCAGACATGTTTGCGAAGATTGTTTTGTTTACAGCGTGCGTCTCCCTCAGGGTGTAAACGAAGCTCGGGCGCACCAGATAACACGTCAGCAGCGTCTTACGTCATCAGCGTCACTGAACGCGGCTTGACAACAGAACCGGAAGACAATACAATGCTGAATAAAGTCGTAGTTTTTTTTATTTTTGGACCAAAATGTGTTTTTGATGCTTCAAAACATTCTAACTAACCCACTGATGTCACATGGACTACTTTGATGATGTCTTTATTTCCTTTCTGGACAAGGACAGTATACTGGACATACATTTTCAATGGAGGGACAGAAAGCTCTAAAATATCTTAAACTGTGTTCTGAAGATGAACGGAGGTCTTACGGGCTTGGAACGACATAAGAGTGAGTCATTAATGACATCATTTTCATTTTTGGGTGAACTAACCCTTTAAGTCTGTGTAAATGGTTTTATTCGCACTACCTTGCACTGTACCCGAATTTCTCTTTGTTTGTTCCTAACTTGCCCTACCTTTTGCACTAATTCGACACAGATGGGACACGCTCTTAACCAAGAAAAGCAAAATCTATCAATTATAGTCATGTTTTCTGGGTCAGTGAAGTGTAAGTGGTCACAATGGAAGGCTTTCTGGTAATCTAGAACAATGCGTAGATATTGATAAGTGACAGATATTGATTGTCAGTCGCAGTTTGACCTAAAGACACACACATGTCTGCATTAACAACATTGCAAATATTCCTCCCAGAAGGAAATTGTTTTAAATTTGAAATGATTTGGAATTTGGAAAATCAATTCATTTCTGGCTGCATTTACAATATACTGTTGCAGGAAAATGTTAAGTGGTGAGGGTTTCGCCTGTGTAGGTTTGTTGGGATACAGGGAAGAGTAGTGAGCAGGGAAGAGGTGGAGACACATTTACAGAGGAAGTACCCTGTCTGGCATTAGCTGTGGAGGGTCTGTTCTGTGTTTGTTTATTTGTCTGAGATATCTAGACCCGGACCCTGGACAGTGTCAACACATTCAGCCACTGATGCTGATTCAACTTGAAAGTGGTGAAGGCAACCAGATTATGCTAGACAACTAACATGTTTTATAACAAATTTCAAAAAGAGCTTCTGTCAGTTTAGGTGGTCACTGAACATGTTTTGTTCATCCTGGAACAATATTCCTGTCTGAAAAATTTGTCCTAACCCTGTCTCAACCTAACCCTACCCATAGGTTATCCCTAAAATTAGAGGGAAATGATAGGTGAATAACACTGATGTAGAAGCACCTAACCCTGATTGTAAGCCTAAACTTGACATAAACCGTAAACCTGTCCTCCAAAAATGTTGATCCAGGAACATGTTGTACTTGGTGAAATCATGTTCACCCTGTTTAAGTACACTACCATTTAAACGTTTGGGGTCAGTACGTTTTTTTGTTTTTGTTTTGTTGAAAGAAAGTAATTAATACTTTAAAGGGGTCCTATTATGCCCTTTTACGAAGTCTTGATTTTGTTTTTAGGGTTGTACTAGAATATGTTTTCATGCTTGATTGTTCAAAAAACATTATTTTTCACATATTTTACATTATTACAGCACCTCTCTCCCCAGTCTGGCTCGAATGTGCCATCTATTTCCTGTTTCGATGAAGCGCCTCCTTCTGAAAAACGAAATGTGCTGTGATTGGTTAGCGGGCCCAGTGTGTTGTGATTGGCACCTCTTAGCGGGTATTCAGGAAATGTCACGCCCCTAACTAGTAGGCGAGCTGAGGCAAAGCTTTGCCCTTTATTTACATCGTAGCAACAACATAAAACTTATAATTGGAATTGTTAATAGAAAACGCAACTACAAATAATAAGACATACTTACAATTTGTGATCAATGCGCAGCACACAGATAAACGCTGGAGTTATAATGTTCAGGAACAGTATTTAAAATACATTTGAACCTCTCTAAGTTCATCAGCCTTAGGAAGGTCAAACAAATGAGTTATGTCTCTTTGATAACTCTAATGCAGCTAAACCAGGCCTCACTTTTTTTTTTGCGTATTCCATGGGCAGAGATTATTTAAATGAGTAATTGTAACGGGGTTCAGTTATTATGGGAAGAAGGAGGCGGGAACTGGCGAACGTTCAACATGTTTAATAATAAATAAACAAATACAAAATGTCTACTCACGGACGACTGCTGGCCACAGAAACAAAACACAACATAACTTCAGGCCTGTTCCTCTCTCGATCTTCACTGTCGTCGCTCCTCCTTTATGCTTCCGCTCCTCCGTGAGAGATGCGAGACCGGTGCGTCTCACAGGTGTCGTTCATTATCACTCACGCCACCGGTAACTCGTCCTGCTCGCCACAGTAATATTGTGACTTCACAAAGCCCGTAAAAAACACGTTGTAGTCCAAACGAGTCGAACAGCAACATTACATACTAACTAAAGTTGAAAAAGTGAAAAATCATAATAGGACCCCTTTAATTCAGCAAGTATGCATTAAATGTATCAAAAGTGGAAGTATAATGTTTTACATGTTCCATTTTTTATTTCAAATTAATGAGGTTCTTTTGAACTTTCTATTCGCCAAAGAATTCTGAAAAAAAAATGTATCATGGTTTCCTCAAAAATATTAAAGGTGGGGTATGTGATTTGGAAAACGACCGGCAGATTTTGAAAATATACAATTCAAATGGTCCTACCTTCTTTCCTCCAACGCCGGCTCTGACTCCACCCATTCGAAGAACATGGACATGGTGCAATCATGCACGAGCGAAAACTCAGATGCGCGAGAGATTGTAATGACGATTTACTACTAATCATGGAACCGGCTTTACTGACGAGATGCGCATGCGTCACAAACTTTGAGTATGCGCACGACGGGGGTCACGCGCGCTGGGGGGAGGGGGGTGTGGTACAACCGTTTGATTGACGGACTTACTGTCCAATGATTCTGGTGGTCTTGGAAATGATTGGCTGGAGTTTTTCGAGTCCTGCCTTTTCCACAGATGATTAAATTGCTTAATTTTCATTTCAGTGCTTCTAACTCAGTGGCTGTAAGTGGGTTAGGAATAGGATTTCAAGTTATTTTGAAAAAAATTTACAAAAAAAAGAATCACATACCCCACCTTTAAGCAGCACAACCGTTTTAAACACCAAATCATCATATTAGAATGATTTCTGAAAGATCATGTGACTCTGAGTCGTATAATAGACTTAACATTAAAGAAATCTTACTGACCACAGACTTCTAAACGGTAGTGTATGTTTCGGGTTTTTTTTATTTGCTGACAGTCGTGTCTAAGCAGTACACTGCAAGCAAATTGTATAAAAATGTCAGGGGGACAAAATATTGTCCACAGCAATATGTGTATATATATATATTAGGGCCGGGACTTTAACGCGTTAATTAAGATTAATTAATTACACACTTTAACGCGTTAATTAATTACACAAGTTATTTTAATCGCACTCATTTTTGCACCGCGGAACGTTTCTCACTGGATGAGTTTCGGCGGACCGATTATACTGGCGCACCAACTAGCGTTCATGACGAAGAAGCTGACGAGATCGCTTTGGTTGGCCGGTGGCTGGGAAATTTTGTTACAAAAAACGAACGGATGGAAGCGTCGATAAGAGCATGGTTGTGTGCAAGCTATGCAACAAGCAATTCGCTATTGCTATTAGTGTAGTGTATAATGGCAAACTTAATGGCAAAAATTGCACTGGTCTGTTGCTTAAGCTTATTTATTCAGTCATTATTCAATGGTATACTAAAAATCCATGTGAAAAAAATTACTTCTCACTGTTCTCAGGTCAAATATTTATGCGATTAAAATGCGATTAATTTCGATTAATTAATTACAAAGCCTCTAATTAATTAGATTAATTTTTTTAATCGAGTCCCGGCCCTAATATATATATAATTAACTTGTGTTGATTATCTCAGTAGTGAAACCACGTAATTGTACAGAATTCCACAAACTGCACGTTCTTTGTGGCTCCGAGTGCATGTTTTATATAGGGGTCAATCTAAAGCTTTGAAGCTATGTTGAAGAGCTGTTGATTTGAGACTGAACAATATGGTTTACACAGTTGTACAAAAATGTCAAAACAGTATTGATTTTTTTATGGCACAGGAAGGGCGTAACACGGTAATATTTACAAAGTTCATTGGAAATAAACAGGAACTACAGCTGTTGGTTTAATCTCTTCATTCCTGCCATTGTGTATATGGAGCCAGAAAATGGCATCATTTCACAGCCAACATTCTCAGCTATGAAATGGACTTACTGGAGAATTTCGAAGGAATGTGAAGTCAAACAAACATATATTTAAAGTAGCTAGGCAAATCTGTGTAAGCGGGTAAAGGTATTCGACGTTCCCACCACGAGCTTGTATAAGCCCCTTAATGAAATGCACCGTGCAGTGGGGCCGAGCGACTGCCTTCTTGACTGATGGAATCACTCATACCAAGAGATTAGTCAAATGCACACAGGGGCCTTGACCCCGAGAAGTGTTGTACGCTCTGCCCTGCACCATACCTGAAGTGAACATGCAACAGCAGGCACAGGGTCCTGTCTGAGCCTTTTTTACGGATCAGAGCAGGATGGCTGCACCATTCCGGCATCAGCCCCGGTCAGGAATGCTGAGCTAATCTTCAGGTGCTGGAGCAAATTCCAGCCTTCATTTTCTTTCTTCTTTACAGGACCTTGCCATACAAGTTAACAAGCTAAAAGTGTTTGTAAGTGCTGGGGGTTTGATGAACACTGTGGCAGATGTGGCTTAACAATGTAGGCAGATGAATGTGAGCTTGCAGGGGCAGGATTTAAGTGGACTAAATGATTGGAGAAGTTTGGCATACGTCACCAGAGAGAAGTATGTCCTTTTACCGGAAGATCAAGTTATGACATTTTGAACAAAATTACAAGCCTAAAAAAATTAAACGCATGCAAGGATGAATAGTTTAAAATAAGATCAATAACATGCATTCAAAACTAAACATATTTACAACAGAAATATTGCTATTTATATGGCAGAATACAGTTAGGGTCACGAGAGTAACTAATTCAATTTCCAAAAAAATGTTCTAAATACAAGAAGAAATCATCTTAAATCATCATAGTTTATATACTAAAATATCCCTTCATCATAGCTAAAGTAATTCAGAACAACCATTTTTGTAAGTCAAGTCAAGTCACCTTTATTTATATAGCGCTGTATACAATACAGATTATTTCAAAGCAGCTTTACAGTGATAACAGGACAATGATTCAATGATGCAATAAGAGTTAATTTTGGCTGTACAGCAGCTCTAAAAGAAAATAGTGTCATTAATCAGCTGAAGTCAGTTCAGCGTTTCATTTCCATTGTAAAGATCATCAATTATTCAATTAGTTAATTTCATCTATAAAGCAGCTCTGCAGAAAACAGTGATCTTATTGTCCAGTTCAGTTCCCATCCAATAGTGTCACTGCAGTCAAATCAATAATATTGTTGAAAAATAAGTGTCCCCTACTAAGCAAGCCAGAGGCGACCCGAACTCCATCAGGTGACAGAATGGAGAGAAAAAAACCTTTGGAGAAACCTGGCTCAGTCGGGGGGCCAGTTCTCCTCTGGCCAACGAACGAACATGGTGTGATTATGATTCAGGCCCAATCACAAGTCAAAAATCAGATTGTGGATCTGTAGCATTTAAATATTCATCCAGTTAATTTTGCTTGAAGTTCAGATTCATTACACCAGGATGGAGAGAAAGCTGGTCATAGGTCTGCAGAGGATTGCTGGTTCTTGTGGTCTTTGCTGAGGATCTGTGCCAATGGCTGTCGTGTTGACGAGGCCTTCACAGGGGATTGTCTAGTTGACAGGATCTCTGCTGACATTCAGGGATGCGTTGTGGTCACGTCAAGGTGCAGGTCCACCATCTGATCTGGATATGGACCAGATGCGGCTGACAACGGTAACCTTGGGATAAATAGAAACTAATATTAGCATAGATGCCATTCTTCTTATGATTCCTAACAATCCTTTAACATATATGAATTATAGAAATGTAATAATGTGTTATCTGTGTATGCCAGGTTAAAGAGATTTGTTTTTGGTCTACATTTAAACTGACAGAGTGTGTCTGCTTCCTGAACAAGGCTAGGAAGACTGTTTCAGAGTTTGGGTGCTAAATAGGAAAAGGATCTACCACCTGCAGTTTATTTTGATATTCTAGGTATTATCAACTGGCCAGAATTAGACGTAAGGGCTATAATGCGTTAAGAGCTCGCTCAAGTACTGAGGAGCTAAACCATTTAGTGCTTTGTAAGTAATTAGCCAGATTTTACAATGTATGCAATGTTTAATAGGGAGCCAATGCAATATTGACACAGCCGGGCTAATATGGTCATACTTCCTGGTTCTAGTAAGAACAAGAAGAGCATTACAGTAATCTAGCCTTGAGGTTATGAACACATGAACTTTTCTGCATTTGTCATTGAGAGCATATGTAGTAATTTAGATATGTTTTTACGATGGAAAAAATGTGGTTTTACAGATATTAGAAATGTGGCTTTCAAATGAAAGATTGGTGTCAAATAGCACACCCAGGTTGCTAACTGACAACGAGGACTTGACAGAGCAGCCATCAAGTGTTAGACTGTATTCTTCTAGGTTACTATGTGCGGAGGTTTTTAGTCCAATAATTAAAACCTCTGTTTTTTCAGAATTAAGTAATAGGAATTTACTAGTCATCCATTTTTTTTATATCAGCTATGCATTCCGTTCATTTTGTGAATTGGTCATTTTCGTCGGGGCACGAAGAAATATAGAGCTGAGGATCATCAGCGAAACAGTGAAAACTAAAGCCATGCTTCCTAATGATAACTCCCGAGTTTAGCATGTACAGGGTGAAAAGCAACTGTCCTAGTACTGAGCCTTGCGGTACTCCATACTGAACTTATGATCGATATGACACTTCTTCATTTACTGCTATAAATTGATAATGGTCAGATAAGTATGATTATAACCATGCCAATTCAATTCCACTAATGCCAACGTAATTATTGAGTCTATTCAAAAGAATGTCGTGGTTGATTAGTATCAAATGCAGCACTAAGATCCAGTAACAGTAACAGAGATAAAACTATGATCGGATGATAAGAGCAAATCATTTGTAACTCTAATGAGAGCAGTCTCACTATGATACTGTCTAAATCCTGACTGGAGATCCTCGCAGATATAATTTCTTTCTAAAAAAAAAAGGAACATAGTTGTGAGGATACTGTTGAGTACTTTTGTAATTTTTCCCCTTAAAAAAACCCAATTTAATTAAAATAAAACATTATTTGGCTCCGAAATGTTTCATTTTAGAAGTAAATGCTACTTATCTCTTTTTTTCTGGAGTCCTGGCTTTAAAGGGAAAATGTGTATTTTAAGTTTTTTTTGTGGTATTTTATTATCTAAAATCAATATTTTTATTCATAAATATGTCCTCAATGGTGTACAAATACCTCTGCCAATTATCTGACTTATCCTCGTAAACGAAGAATTTATTATCTTTATATACATGGGACGGGTAGGTCCACGGAGGCTTCCATATAGTTCCGCCATCTTGAAAAACGTCTCGGTTACGTATGTAACCCTCGTTCCCTGAGTACAGGGAACGGAGACGTGTCGTCGGGGAGTTCCCTGACGAATTGGGATCACGCTAGGGAGCCTATTGCCTTCGAGAGAATTAAAACGAGCCAATAGACATTGGCATGCAAGATTTGCATTCTGCAGCCCGCCTACCAGCGCGGGTATATAAGGCGGAAGTAAATATTGCGCAATGCTTTTCGCTGAGGAGCCGAACAGTGTCCAGTCCTCCGCGAAGGTACAGCAACATGGCGAAGGGACGACATGTCTCCGTTCCCTGTACTCAGGGAACGAGGGTTACATACGTAACCGAGACGTTCCCTTTCGTCCTGGGAACTCCAACGTGTCGTCGGGGAGTTCCCTGACGAATTGGGATCCCTAACAAAACGCCATGGTGCTGGCCCCTTCCAGCGCCCAGCTAAGCTACCCTAAGCAGTTTCACAAATTACGGGAGCTAGCAAGGGAGTCACACTGCTGTTCCGCAAGACTCACACAGTGGATTGGATAACACTGGGAAAGCGTCCCCAACCCGTAAAAAGGGGAAGGGAACGCTGCGGAAGCCAGATGCCTGAAGAAGGCCTGGAATACACATATGTACTAGCCCAGGGGGATAGTGAAACATATGGCAGTCCCTGAGGTAGTCCCATCCAAGGGGAGTGGGAGCGTACTCAACAGGGACGACAGAACGAGTCTGTCAAGGGGAAGACACGGCTGGACTGCACGTGGCATAATGGGTCACCGAAGAGACCACTGGACATAACACCCAGTCTACACAACAACTCCCTTAGAGGTAGTAGACCTGGCACCGGCGGTCCACCACGCCTGGCACCGGAGGGGTGATGGAGGAACTCACGAGGGTAACCAACGTAGGGCGCCAACGGAGCCAAAGACACACGTATCCGGCTGAGGCACGGAGTGGCGTAGCAAGCCGACACAACCTATTCCCTCGCACCACTGGCCGTAGCGAGTACTCGGGAGGAAACAGGTTCCACACATAGGCTATAGAATCTAGCGAACGTGTTCGGTGTCGCCCAGCCCGCAGCTCTACAAATGTCTGTCAGCGAGGCGCCTTGAGCCAACGCCCAGGAGGCGGCAACACCTCTCGTAGAGTGAGCACGCAACCTGGGAGGACAAGGCTCACCCGTAGCTTCATACGCTTGGGTGATAGCATCCACTAACCAGTGAGCTAACCTCTGCTTGGAGACGGCCTTCCCCTTCTGCTGGCCTCCGTAACAGACAAAGAGCTGATCTGAGGTCCTGAAGCTTTGCGTTCTGTCAATGTAAACCCGCAGGGCGCGGACTGGACAGAGAAAAGCTAGGGCTGGGTCTGCCTCCTCCTGGGGCAGCGCTTGCAGGTTCACTACCTGATCCACGAAGGGAGTGGTAGGAACCTTGGGCACATATCCGAGCCGGGGTCTCAATATCACGTGAGAAAAGCCCGGCCCGAACTCTAGGCACGATTCGGCGACCGAAAAAGCCTGCAGATCCCCGACCCTCTTAAAAGAAGCCAATGCCAACAGGAGCGCTGTCTTAATGGACAGGATATTCAGCTCCACTGTCAGCAACGGCTCAAAGGGAGGACTTTGAAGAGCTCTCAGTACCAGAGCTAGGTCCCAAGAGGGTACAGAGTGCAAAACACGAGGTGGATTTAACCTCCTAGCACCCTTAAGGAATCTGATGATCAGGTCGTGCTTCCCTACGGACCTACCTTCTACTAGATTGTGATGTGCGGCTATTGCGGCAACATACACTTTGAGGGTGGAGGGAGACAGCCTTCACTCCAAGCCATCTTGTAGGAAGAAAAAGCACTACTCTGATCGGGCAAGATCGGGGGTCCTCCTGACGGGAGGAACACCACTTGACGAATAGGTTCCACTTCAGTGTCTGTGCAAGAAGGCTCACTGGGGGAAACGCATACTTGCGAGTCATGACATGCGGCGGGAGCGTAGACCACCTTGTCGGTTGATGTACGCAACGGTCGCAGTGCTGTCCGTACGGACCAGTACGTGCTTGTCCTTGAGAAGCCCCTTGAGGCGGCACAAAGCCAAGCGTACTGCTTGCAACTCTAGGCAGTTGATATGCCAATGCAGCTGGGGCCCCGTCCACAGACCCGAGACTGTATGCCCTTTGTACGTGCCCCCCCCACCCCATGGCAGAGGCATCTGTGAAAACCACAGCATGCCTGGAACCTGGACTAGGGGCACTCCGGCCCGTAGAAACGCAGGATCCGACCACGGGGAGAAGGTTTGGCGACAGTGCGGGGTTACTTTGACCCGGAACGTGGCGCTCTGCCACGCCCACCTCGGGACTCGATCGTGAAGCCAGTGCTGAAGCGGTCTCATATGTAACAGGCCGAGTGGCGTTATTGCGGCTGCCATATGCCCCAGGAGCCTCTGAAATTATTTCAGTGGAACCGCTGTCCTGCCTCGAAAAGACCTGAGGCAGGTGAGCACTGACTGGACGCGCTCCTCTGTGAGGCGCGCGGTCTGGGCGACCGAGTCCAACTCCATACCGAGATAAGAGATCCTCTGCACGGGGCAGAGTTTGCTCTTGTCCCAGTTGACCTGAAGCCCCAACCGGCTGAGGTGCCGGAGCACCATGTCCCTGTGATCGCACAACACCTTCTCGCGGAAGCTAGAATGAGCCAGTCGTCGAGATAGTTGAGAATGCAAACGACTCGTTCTCTCATGGGAACAATGGCCGCCTCCGCGACTTTCGTGAAGACACGGGGCGTCAGGGCCAGCCCGAAGGGTAGAACCTTGTACTGATACGCTCGACCCTCGAAAGCAAGCCGTAGAAACAGTCTGTGACGAGGAAGAATCGAGACGTGAAAGTACGCGTCCTTCAGTTTTGAACGGGAGTTTGTGCAGGGCCCGATTCAAAACTCGCAGATCCAGGATTGGCCGTAACCCACCGCCTTTCTTGGGTACAATGAAGAAGGGGCTGTAAAACCCAGACCTCATCTCGGCAGGAGGGACCGGCTCGATCGCGTCCTTTGCCAGCAGGACATCAATCTCTTTCCGCAGGACAGCTGACCGCACACGGGTGAAGTGGACGCCCCTGAACCTGGGAGGCCGGCGTGCAAACTGAATTGCATAGCCGAACCGAATGGTGCGGATGAGCCATCGGGGCGGACCCGGAAGCGCTAGCCAGGGTTCCAGGTACCGACCCAATAAGCCCACCCGAACCACCGGCGTACCCGCGGAGGGGCAGCGAGGTGGAAGGCCGGGACCCGGCTCCAGTGGCAATGTAGCCACTGGAAGCGGGGTCTGGGCGGTCCACCGTGGGGCAGACGGCAGAGAGAGCTCGTAGGCTTTCTGCTGCGGGCTGCCCCGTGGCGAGGGGAGGGGAAGAGACGAGGCCCTGCCTCCTCGTGAACTGGTCTCTGCCCCTCTAGGCCCAGCCGCCGACCGGAGCGACGCAACCGACGCAACCGGGGTAGCGTCGCTGCTATCTGCTGACTGGGAAGAGGGGAACGAGAGCGATGCTGCTCGCAGACAGCATCCACCGTCGTTCGGACCCTCTTGGGTGGAGGAGACTGAGTGCCGTCAGTCTCGACCGAGGATGACCTGGAGGAGGAAGAGGAAACTGCTCTTTTATTGAAACTTTGGGTACCAAACTTTGGGAACAAAAACAGAATGGAACAAAATATTCTCCCGCCGGCCCTCCCCCGGGGGAAGGAGGTGTGCAGAGGCACCCTCCTGAGCAGCTCCGAAATCCTCCACCAGGTCGCCCGTCTCAGGAGCGCTTTCCTCCCTTCCTTTTACGGTAAGGGGCCGGGGGCGTCTGAGTGGGCTGGGCCGCCCTCTTGTGACCAGACTTCCTCACTCCAGAGGTGGTAGGCTGCGCTGGAGGAGGAGTTGGCGCTTGTGGGCGACCTCGGCGACAGGAAGCAGCCGGGGCTTGTACAGCCACAGGAGACGGACCCGCAGCAGGCCGCCTCCTATGCAGGACATGCCGTATAGCCTCCGACTGCTTCTGGGCGGTAGAGAACTCCTAGGCCAAGTTCTCCACCACGTCGTCGAAGAGGCCGCCCTGGGATACGGGGAAGTTGAGAAGTTTGTTCTTCTCCGCTTCCCTCATATCAGCCAGGGTCAGCCACAGGTGGCGCTCCTGGACCACCAAAGTGGACATCGCCCGACCCAGCGAACGTGCGGTGACTTTCGTCGCCCGGAGGGCGAAGTCCGTCGCCGCACGCAGCTCCTGCAGCAAAGCTGGGTCGGGACCACCCGCCTGCAAGTCATGGAGTGCTTTAGCCTGATGGACTTGGAGCAACGCCATGGCATGCAGGGCGGAAGCGGCGTCTCCACACGCCATGTAGGCATCCCCGGTCAGACCAGAGGAAAACCTACAGGCGCGGGAGGGGAGTGAAGGGGCACCCCGCCAGGAGGAAGCGGTCTTCGGACACAGCTGCATCGCGATATACCGCTCCACTGGGGGGATTCCCTCGTACCCGTGCGCCGCTCCGCTGTCCAGAGTGGTAAAGAAGGAGGAGCGAGGTTGTCTCCGCCTGTACGCCAGAGGCGCCGACCAAGACTTCCTCAACTCCTCATGCTCTTCCGGGAAGAAAGGGACCGGAGCGGGTCGTGGGGCAACAGCACGGCCCGCTCCAAGACACCAATCATCCAACCGCGAATGTTCGGGACCCGGCGGAGGGTTCCACGCGAGCCCGACATTCGCGGCCGCCCGTTCGAGCATAGCGGCCATTTCCGGATCTGGCTCAGCCTGAACCACCACACCCGAAGGGGGCAGTCCCGCCGAGTCACCGCCCGAGGGGGCTCCGGCCGCCCCACCGGAAGCGCCGATGGCAACGTGCAACTAGAGGCGTGAGGCGCCCGACAGTCTCTTTCACCAGTCGGAGCGTTCCTCACGGTGATCCTCATTCGCTCACCAACAGGAATCACCGAAGTAGCCGCCTGCCGAACTGAACCGGCAGACGAACTAGAACTAGGATTCTCTGAAGGGACTCCCCCATGTTTCAGGGTTCTCAGTCTCGAACGTCGCATCGCCAGAGTCATATTCCCGCAATGAGAACATGACTCATCCACCAATGCTGCCTCAGCGTGCGCTAAGCCCAGACACGTGAGGCAGTGTTTGTGGCCATCAGCCTGAGGGAGAAGTCGACCGCATCCAGAAACGCACGGGTGTGACGACATCCTGAAAAGGACGCGAACACACCGTGTTGCTCTTTTAGTTTGAAAATAAAAGAAAAAAAGAAAAAGAAAGAAGAAAAAGGAGAATCTCTGAAGCGCCGAGGCACCGAGGGACCACCGCGGCAGACACTCGGGAGAAACTGCAAGCCCTCGTGCTGCACTCAGTCGCGTTGATCACTTGAAGCGCCGTCACACCAGCAGCCGTCAGAGACTCCTCTTCTTTCAGCTCGTCTTCTCTTCAAACCGGCAAGAACAGCAGCTTTACACAGAACACTACTGAGAGGCTCCGAAGAAAAAAGCATTGCGCAATATTTACTTCTGCCTTATATACCTGCGCTGGTAGGCGGGCTGCGGAATGCAAATCTTGCATGCCAATGTCTATTGGCTCGTTTTAATTCTCTCGAAGGCAATAGGCTCCCTAGCGTGATCCCAATTCGTCAGGGAACTCCCCGACGACACGTTGGAGTTCCCAGGACGAAAGGGAACTATAATAGCAGAGAGGGACAAAAAGAGGCAAGTTTCACAGTCAGTAATTCATACTGTAACATTCGTTTGTTTGTTGTGTCAAGTTGCAGTTTGTTTGAAATTACAAATCTGTTCACCCGAAGGAACACTCGACAAAGTGCTATTAGAAGACATCCTGTCATAGCTTTTTGGTACATAACGGCTACCGTAGATACAACATGCATTTGAAAAAGGCGCTGGAGAGCACAATTCGTTTGAATGCAAAATACAATTTCACCGCTAGATGGGAGAAATTCCTACACATTGTCCCTTTAAGACTTATGAGCTTGTTCAGATTTTCTAAAAGTTGTCTGCAACATCCAGTTCAGAAATATTGTCATTTGGTCATTTGTTTACTTGTGTCTTAGTGTTCCTTCCTTTAAAATGTCATTAGTCATAGGTTTGATTTTTCCCCATTGTAAACCTGACATTCCTTCTTGGAGTGCCTGCATTTTTTTGTTTGTTTTGTTTTTTTGTTTTCTCAATGTAAAAATAAAAATAAAACATTTATGATGTGTAAATGCCACAATGTTCCATATTCAGAGCTGCCATGATATAATCTTCCAAATAAGCAGTAATGAAGGCACATATCCAACATGGAAGCCTGTCGCTACGGTCAGTTTGTGGTCAGATGTCTTCACAGCCACTCTCTGTGGTCTGCTGGCGCAGGGATGAGCAAATCCTGTTGGTGAGTCATGGGACTTTGCAGAAAGCTCCATTCCTTCCCTTATCTCCGTTGTTGTTGCCAGAGTTTTCATGTTTACAACTGGACAGCTGAACATCTGCTGTGATGAGTCCTCTTCCCTTCACTGTGAAACTGACTCACTCAGTCAGAGGCTTAATATCAAGGTCTGAGTGACTGGCTTCAGAAAGCAAAACAGAGATGTATATACATGTCTTTTATTACTGGATACAAACACACTTTTACATGCTTTATTTTAAAGGGAACATTAACAAACTAAATGTGTAAAAGTATTGATTCTGGAAGTTTAGATTTGGTCTGTAAATAGCTCTGGATTAGGGTGACCAGATTTTTAAAGGCACAAACCGGGGCACAGATGGTGTCCATTCACTCTATCTATCTATCTATCTATCTATCTATCTATCTATCTATCTATCTATCTATCTATCTATCTATCTATCTGTCTGTCTGTCTGTCTGTCTGTCTGTCTGTCTGTCTGTCTGTCTGTCTGTCTGTCTGTCTGTCTGTCTGTCTGTCTGTCTGTCTGTCTGTCTGTCTTATCTATCTATAACTTAACTTAAATTATTTATTTTTATAATTTTAAAAAAGGCTTTAAAATTTAAACCAAAATCTGCCTGTATGTGAATTTCATAAGAATCCAATTTTCTTATTCAATTTTCTTCCATTAAAAATCTAATTGCAATTCTATGTTAATTTTGCTACGATAATTCAAATTTAATTTAGGAATTGAATAGTAATTTAAAAGGGATTCAAATTTCGGGACATTTGGTCAGTGGTCACCATCGGCACAGATCCTCAACAAAGACCACAAGAACCAGATAAGACTAATTTCGTCTCCATACTCACGTGATGAGTCCAAACTTCAAGCAAAAAGAACTGGATGAATGCAGATCCACAGATCCACAATTTGATTTCTGATTTGTAATGCAGCCTGAATCATCACACCGTCTTCGGTCATTGGCCAGAGGAGAACTGGCCCCCCGACTGAGCCTAGTTTCTTTCAATTTTTTTAGGCTTGCTTAGTAGGGGACACTTATTATTCAACAATATTATTGATCTGACTGGACTGACACTATTTGATGAGAACTGAACTGAGCTGGACGATGACATCACTGTTTTCTGTAGAACTGCTTTATTGATGAAATGAACTAATTTGATTATTGATGATCTTTACAACGGAACTGAATCAACACTGAAATGACTTCAGTTGAGCAAAGACAACACAGACATTCTTTTAGAGCTGCTGTACAGCCAAAATGAACTCTGTGTGCATAATTGAATCATTGTCCTGTTATCACTGTAAAGCTGCTTTGAAACAAATCTGTATTGTATAAAGTGTGACTTGACTTGACATGCTATGCCAACGTAATTATTGAGTCTATTCTCATAAACACCTTAAATGTTTTTAATCACTTATTAACATGCAAAAGCAAGTGTATGGAATTATTACGGTCGCTATTTTTTAAATGAGACATGCTTATAACATTTATGAGGTTTCCCTACCTGCAATCCACAAATCCTAAAGGTTTACTCCACCCTTAACATATTGCATCAGATACATACCACGTCTGGATCTTCTCACACTCACACACATTACAGCAGCATGAACTTAGCATTGGAGGCAATGTCTTCTTTTCCTGTGAGTGTCTATGTGTCAGTACCGATAGTACAGCAAAGGCCTGCTGCTCTTGAAGCACACACTGCATATCTTTCTCATTGGCTCTCATCATGCAAACAGCTGTCCAACTTCCCAATCTAATCTTGACCCTGGCCTGGTACTCGGTCGCCTGTCTGCTGGCCCTCACATCAGCTGATAATTGTGGTCAACATGAGGAAGTGGCTGAGATAACTGAGGGATTATTCAATGCTTAAGGGCATTAGGTAAGATGTGTGGAATCCATAGTCATTACCTCAGCCAGTCGCGCTTGAGCAATAAACACCCAATGCCACCTTTTTTGGGCAAATGGCTCATGTCATCATTGTGGAACTGGAAAAAACAGCATTAAAGATTGACGTGCTTTGTAAGGTGGGATTGAGCTTTGGCAGTTGTTGAGCTTTGGTTGCTGTAGAGTGGGTAAAACAATCTGAATCACCACATTAATATGCCTCACCTTATTATTGAGTAAACCGGGACGAGACGGACAATGAATATGAATGTAACATTCAAAGGCAAACATTTCCTAAATAGAAACTGTTCTCTTGTGTTGTGCTTGTATGCCCTCTTCACAGCATTCCTGTTTCTGTTTTCCCCCCATTAAATAGTTACCTGTGGTGTGGTTCTGGCACAGGCCTTTGGAATGTTCTGTATGCACCTGAAAATGTCATCAATCAAAGTATTTACATTAAATCACACAATGGGATCCATATTAAAACAGAGGCTTTTGTTGCATTCGCTTCCTTGGTGGTAGATTACGGGCACGCTTCCAATCTCACATAGAGTAGCCTTTGAGAGTGGAAAAAAATGAAGATGGTATCTCGAGCCAAGGCATCATCATCAGAGGCATTGGAGAACCGCACGCTGTGTGTGGTTTTCATTCCCTCTTTGACTCAGCGCTCTGTGAAATTCATTTGAATCGGGTGAACCGTAGCCTTTGACTTGTGTTTTTCTCCCGAGGGGAAAGCCCAAAGTCCGACAGATATCTAGTCCCGCAGAAGTCCAGCTCTCTGTTCTTTAATGCCGTACAGTCCTTGGGTCCCTCACTGCTTTCCAAATAACATCCCATTTTGGTTTTATCACTGTGTTGAATCAGATAACGGTGGAAAATAAACATTCTCCTAACATTGTTCATATCTCCAACTGGCAGTAACTGTTCCTACATGTTAAAAGACATGATATTGCTTTGCTGCTGTCTTTTTAAGAGGACTGAGTTTAATGATTATTTTGGTAATTGATTAATCTGTTGATTATTTCTTTGATTACTTGAATAAAAAGCAACATTTCGCTGATTTATTTTTATAAATACATTTTATTATCTTGGTACAGGTACTGCTCTCATAAATAGACAATGGATGCATCCCATGCAGTTAATGTACCCTACTTATGCACTATTCAAAAGCAATTTTTGTAGTTGCGATTACTGTGTTCACACTGAAAATTCCAACAAGAAAAAGTGCACTTTAAATACCCTGAAAATACACTTATTTAACTGAAATGTTGGACACCTCATGCACCTTTATTTTTTTCTTTTTGGCGCAGAGACCTGACAAATTAATACAATTCTTTCAGCCCTGTACAATCCAGCATGTAGGGAAATCTTGGATGCACTGTAACCTGTCCTGTGTGAGAGCTAAAGATTCAGGGATTCATTCAGTTTAGGTCAGTCAACGTTTCATTTATAATTCACAGCTCAGGCCTTTATTAATGAGGCTTCGTCCATGGGAAAGAAGCAGTGTGCATGACTGTAGCTCACTTGTCAATTTTGCAGTTAGACCTATACGTTGTCTCCAGACACATTTTGATGAAATGATGCCTAATATTCCCTTCCATGTGGAGCATTCCCTCAATTTATATTGACTTTGTCCACATTCATTAGTGTAGAAGAGCATGTCAAGCCTCTGTGTGTCTTTTCATCTGATCAGGTTGCCTTCTCTCTTTGTGTCTTTGTTTCTAGCTTCCTTTTAACCAATAGGCGTGTCACCCAAGAGCGACATTCCGCTACTCTTTCCACTGCCCTTCTTTCTTACACGTCTCTTCCGACATCAGTTTCTCCTCACAAAGGTCTTCTTTCTTCCATCCGTGATGAAGACGGCAGCATCTTGAGACACCCACAGTCAGCATCTCTGTTTTGGTCAAATCATGAAAATTCCCTAAAGGCTGAACAATGGAAAACAATAAGGCACCTGCAAAATAATGAGCCCTCAGTCAGCCGTGATGGGCCACGCAGGCATGATGGTTCGCTTTAAAGTGGCCTGCGATGAATGTACAACCACACCTGAAATCCCCTCCAATGGAATTCCCCCTCTCACAAACACAGTGTGCTCGGCGTTGCAAATATGCCCTTATTTCCCCCCATATTTTCCTTGTGTTGTGAGATCAGAGAGTCGCAGGCCTTTGTCTGTGAACTTGAAGGCAGAGCTGTGCTGCAGTTTCACTTGTACGCGTCATTGTCACTCTCACCGTCAGCGGTTTCAGCCCTTGCATGCACCACGTCACATGAATGCGAGCAGAAACTCTGCCTGGCTGAACAAAAGGCCAGCTGTTTGCTCTTGGCTCCCCTTTTAACTGTGGCGTACGCGTGGGGAATTATACTCACAAGTACAAGTCTTCTTTCTGCTTTTCTTCCGTTCTCCAAAGGTTAAAATAATCCTATCCTTCAGAACACTGCCACAAAGCAGCTTCATTTAGCTCAGCCAATGGCCAGACCAAAGCCAACATCAACATCGTGTTTGGCTATGATGGATATTAAATGAGTTCTGGATGCCAGACAGAAGGTTAGGGGTGGTTGACTGTGGGATTTCAGTGTTTAGTTGCCCTTTTTATGCCATACACTGTACTATCAGCTCTTTCACAGTGGTGACTCTCTCTTCCCAATAGAGGTGACCCTCGTTGATCCCTGATCCCCCAGTCGGTACTAGGTAGAACCATGGCACAAATAAGCTTTGTTGGCTTGAATGTACGCTAGTGCTCAGGGAGTCAAGGGGTCAATGTGGAGGCCGAGGGGAGGAGGGAGGTGGAGAGTGACAAACCTTTGGTTGTTTCCTTGCAGAGTAAAAGGTGTTTACTTCGAACATGGCAGTTGGGAATGATCTTTGGTCATTCATTTTAGATTTAGATTTGAGCTTTTGAAGTCAAACTTTTTGGTTTAATTTGTTCGTTTAAATGTTTGAAGTAGCATAAGAGAATTGCTAGATTAATGAACCTTCTGCTCATTGGGCCACTCAAGTATGCTTGCAAGTTCTCAAGTTTTTTACTCTGGCCTGTAATCCCACTCTGAGTGTTCACAGGCCTTGTGCAGGTCAGTTCTAGGGTCAAAATTTCTGTGACAATAAATTGCATGTTTTTCACTTTTTTTTGTGAAAAAATAAAAAGGGGAAAAACACAGGGAAATTCTTGATAGATTTATACAGCTGAGTCACAGTTACTCGTGTTCACTACCATTAAAAAATTTACAGTCGGTGAGATTTTAAAATGTTTTTAGAAGTCTCTTATTCACAAGGCTGCATTTATTTAATCAAAAATACAGTAAAAGCAGCACTATTGTGAATATAATATTTAATATATTTTAAAATGTAATTTCTGATGGTAAAGCTGAATTTTCAGCAGTCATTACTCCAGTCTTCAGTGTCACATGATCCTTTAGAAATCATTCTAATATACTCATTTGGAGCGCAAGTAATATTGCTTATTATTATCCATGTTGAATGTTATCAAACAGTTGTGCTGCTTAATTGTGGAAACCATGTTTTTTATGATTCTTTAATGTCCAAAAAACAGCAGTTATTTGAAATAGATTTTTTTTAACAATGTAAAAGTCTTTACTGTAATTTTTTATGTACATACATTTCATGTTTTATAAAATTTCGTTTTGTTTGAAAAAATCATGCAATTTATTAACACAGAAACACTGTTTTAGGAACTGCACTTACTTGGTTCACTTTGAGTGCATGTGAACCTAGTAGATCCATATGTTTGCTTATGAAATTCTAAGCATTTTTACCCATAATAATGACAAATTGTGGCAAGTATGTGTCTATATGTTGTTTTACATTCTATTTAGTCCCCATTAATCTCTTAACACCTGTTAACCTCAGATGTTGTGTACAGATTGTATTGTATGTGTTTTGTCATGTGAGATGGTTTGAGGTGTTTTCTTAACGTGTGTGTGGCTTCGTGAGTTTGCCTGCAGCGTAGCTATGGTGTCATTAACATTCCAGCAGTCATAGCGGCACCGTTAACACTCCGCTACATGACGGGACAGCTCTGCCTGTACCTCTCTACCTGCTGCTCCTTCTCTCCGAATGTCTGTCTTCCTTTTCTCACGCCGAACACCCACCTACACAAACAAATACATATAAACACATTCCAATCTCCATAACTTAGAAACTAAAAGCGAAATATTTATTTTTGTTACATGTGGGTGTCAGTTCTTCTGACTCATATCTATGTTGTGCTGTCATTCTGAGAGGACTTCTACAAACAAGTAATTTTTCACACCACTTTATCTGCCTCTCTTGACAGATGCAAGACAGGTACACTTCAGGGAATTATCTGACTTGGGTTATTTGGTATGTTTTGGAAAGTGTTTTGTAGTGTTGTACCAGGATTTGGCTGAAACGCCCTGACCGTTGGTAGGTGTGCTGGTCTGGTGTCATTGTTTGCCTAAGGTTTTTTTTAGTGCCGCATATTTTGCATTTATACCTGTAGGGCTCAGAAAAGGCAGTACTTGTTGATGGTGCTTTCAGGGGATCCACTCTGATGTAATCAGTCTCTGTGCCTACATGTTGTGCAGTGAGAGCCCTCTTGACTCTGAGCCAAGAATGTACTAAGAATGACAAATATTGAAACCATGGAGCATTGCATTTATGTGCAAAGTGTTAACTGGTGTATATATATAAGTATACTGATACTATCTCAATTTGTTGATCGATATCTCAGTGTGTGCTGTGTGGTTTAAGGCAAGGCAATGTGTTCCTCTAATTATGTTAACGAAGCGCTCTTGCAGACTTGCAGAACTTCAGCGGTTGCATGACTCAGTCTTGTAATTATGTGCAGACTAACTTTGGGGGAGGGGGGGGGGCAGTATATTCTTTTAAATACATGCAGCAGTCAGACTGTCAATGAACAATCTGTATTGTAGTTTTGATACGCTGTTAAAAGCAACTCGTTCACAAGGATGCAAAGTAAGAATTTATTTTAAAGTTACAAAATATTTAAGAAAGAATATTTTTATTTTACATAATCTGTACAGAGATGACATCCGTTTAACTAAATGACTTTGTAACAACAGCTAAGAAATAACTCTTATTAAATAGAAGACTGGAAAATTAAAGACAAGGAAGAGATTGTTTCATCGGTTTGCTGTACATAGTATAAAAAAATTAGACAGAGCTACAAATGGAATCCATAATGTTGTACCCTGATTATTAGGCCTCTTGAGAAGGATAATAATTATTATCAATAAGTATTTTACAAATATTGGAATGGCCTTGCCACCTTATTATAATAGCTAAAATATTGGCCTCTTTGGTACAGTTAATTAGGTACAATAAATTTTTCACAAAATTCAGTTTTACTATAAAAATAACATTTTCAATGGCAGTTTTTTTTTACTAATCACGCAAATTTTCAGTGCAAACATCGTAACAATCATCCGCTTTGGAAAGCAAGCGAAAGATCACATTTCAAGTATTGATAAAGATTTAAAGACAAGCAGAAAGAAGAATTCAGTTTGACATAGTTCAGGATTACTATACATTGCATAGTTCGTGCGGCACTTTATATTAAAAGGACTATGGGCAAGGGTAGGTCCACCTCTTTATACCCTTTTGAAGGCTTTGCATTATGCAAGTGCTTTAAATTGTGCATTTTGAGAGTTTTCGCAAGTGCTGTACTCCCTGTAAACCAGCTGGACAGAATGGAAGCGGCTCCGTGGAATGCACACCACTGCAAGCGTTTGTCAGTCACAGAACTGTGCAGATGAAGGAAGCGGTGAAGTTTGTGCTGTACCGGTTAGACCTCAAGATCTAGTTATGCAGTCGGCCACAGTTGAGACGTGCACACATTAGTAGAACAGCAGAAGTATTTTCAAGATGATCTTGTCCAGAGGTGTTTGCAGTTTGAGTAGAAGCCTCACAATGGTTTAACTATGCCGCAGACAACTAGTCATTGCTAAGGGAATACCTCTGAGAACGACTGGGACGATGACATGCACTGATTTTGAAATCTCCCCCTCAGTTGGAATGATTTGTCATATTGCCTTAAACAAGCTGTTGAAGTGCTGGTGTTCTGAAGTAGAAGGGACATTGAGATATGCCAGTGCTTGTAAAACAGTTTCTAAGTACTTGTATCAAAGTGTGACACCAGTTTGTCTCCTTTTTGCAGTTGGAGAGGACAGTATTGAGCCATTTTTTTTAAGTCTGGAAATGGCAAACTAGAGAAAAACCAGGTTGTTGTTCCATTTCCCTTATCATCCCAAAGCCTTTTTGTTCATTAGAAGGACCCACCTGTCATACATCTGATGATCTACTGCTTGATGCACACACACACATGTGCGTGATTGTACTTTGTGAGTGCACAAATATTAACACAATCTATATGCATGTGGTTCAGAAAGACCATAAATATGACTGTCACTGCTTTCGTAACATGTCCTAACATGGATTTTGTTCAGGCACAGCCACACTCCTCCACGATCATGTTAGGCACGTCGCGCTTGACGATGTTGTACTCATCATCGAAGTAGAGCATGGACATGGTGCTGAGTTTGGTAGGTATGCAGCAGGAGTTGACCGATCCAGGACTCATGCCTCTCATGCGGTACTGGTTAACCACTGCCGTGTGAAACGACGAGGCAGAGCCTGGAACACCTGCCATGTAAGCTGGGCAGCTGCCTTCACAGTAGTTCCCATAGTACCCTGCTGGCGCGATGATCCAGTCGTTCCAGCCGATGAGCCGGAAGTCAATGTAAAACTGCTGTCGGCAACACAAACCGCCATTGTTGCCGTCACACTCCAGGCCTCTCTTTCGGATGCGGTGCTTCCCTTCTGCCTGCTGGGCGCGAACCACCAGAAAGGGTCTGTGTGAGGGGTCGCTCGGGTCCACCAGGATGGGTAAAACGTTGGCAGCTTCGCATCCCTCGCAGTGGATGTCGAGGTCCTGACGGCGACCCCCTTTCGCCAGCATTTCCCTCACAGCCTCGGACACAGGGAAGGTGTGCCAACCACTGCGTTTCAACTCCACACGTTTTTCCATCACGGGCCAGTGCATGTTCTGCCCACCGGGCTCATAGTAGTGCACTCTCACTGTCACTTTCCGTCGCAGTCCCTTTTCCTGAGCACCTGGCAACAGCTTGAAGTACAGCCACAGGTGTGCCTGCAACACGTAGAGGTTCTGATTCCCCTCATTGGAGATGAGGAAGTACAGGCTGGACTTAGATGGAGTCACATCATCTGTAAGAGACCAAAGAAGTTTGTTAATGGTGGTTCTTTCTTACAAAACAATCTTGTTTATGCCTTTTTTTGTCAGATTTGAAATGGCACAAACAGGTTGTGATTCTGCTGACGACTACCTCTCCTTAGCCACATTCACTGACATAAACCACCCAACTTGTCAAGATTTACTAGATGCCACAGGTCTGGGCCCAAGTCCAATTGGCCTCATGGTTTGGGCTGAAGATGCTGGACCGGGTGAAAGGATGGGGGTTGTCGGACGTGGGCCTTTCCCCAGGGGGTTCATTGAGTTCACAGAGAGAACTGTGAAAACCCAGAACTTCTGGAGCCTCAGAGACTGACAACACAATGCTCTGTGAAAGGTATTAGGAGAGTGCTGTGGCACAGCCTAGCATTGAGCGTGTGGCCTTCAAATGAGAAGCATTATGAGGCATTTACATGACACTGGCCATTAGTGAATTGTGTAGTCCAAGATGCAGGAGTTGATTTATGTGTGTGTGTGTGTATATATATATATATATAATTTGATTGCAAAGATTTATTTGACCACCCAATATAATTAGGGAAATCCAGATATATTGAAAGCTGCACATGAATCATGTTCTCCGTAATCCTGATTTGAATGCCAGAGCTGTTTGGCACGTTTTGAAATAGTAAAACAACCATGTTTGCAAACAGATTAGTTTGGTTTAACCCTCATGTGGTGTTCAAAACCCTATAACACCTGTGGTGTTCCCGGTCAAAAATGACCGGGCCATAAAAAAAACCTTATAAATCACTCATTATACCATATTTTCACCCAATCTTGGATTCAATCTTTTTGTCAACATGTTCTCTTTCAATTAGGACTGGTTTTATATTTTGATTTGCATCTGAATAATCATAGGCCTCATTTATTTGAGAGTAGGCATTTCATTTTTTGAGTAATTTTTTTTTAATTTTTGAATAATTTTGGAAATATTAAATAAAATCTGAAGAAAATTGGTATTGTTGATCACACTAGTCAACTTAACATTTTCACCAGGAATTTTGTTTTGAAACTTTTGTTTTGTAAAAAATATGGCACATAGTCACACTTGTGGTGTTCCCGGTCAAAAATGACCGGCCTATAAAAAATAGCTTATAAGTCACTCATTATACCATATTTTCACCCAATCTTGGATTCAATCTTTTTGTCAACTTGTTCTCTTTCAATTAGGACTGGTTTTATATTTCTGTTTGCATCTGATTAATCGTGGGCCTCATTTGTCTGAGAGTAGGCATCTCATTTTTTGAGTAAAAAACAAATAATTTATGAGTAAATTTGGAAATATGAAAAAAAAAAATGAAAAAAATGGCTACTGTTGATCACACTTGTCTACTCTAATGTTTCACCAGGAATTTTGTTTTGAAACTTTTGTTTTGTAAAAAATATGGCACATAGTCACACTTGTGGTGTTCCCGGTCAAAAATGACCGGCCTATATAAAATAGCTTATAAGTCACTCATTATACCATATTTTCACCCAATCTTGGATTCAATCTTTTTGGCAACTTGTTCTCTTTCAATTAGGACTGGTTTTATATTTCTGTTTGCATCTGAATAATCGTGGGCCTCATTCATCTGAGAGTAGGCATGGTCAAAAATGGTCACAATGGCCGACCATTGAAAGTGAATGGGAGAGACTGAAAATAACAGAACAATTTAGTTTTCAGGAGCATGTTCATTATTTTCATGTACACATATGAGCATGTGTGCTTGCAAACATCGAGCCCTTGGACCTGTGCATGTATCGATACATTTATACACACGCTACCCAGACACACACATGTTAAAACACACAAACTTTTTTAAATATTACACACATTCTTTTCCACAGAGAGAAATTTGATCCTACCCTAACCTGCATCTAATATACATTTATCCATCTGACATTACCACACACACACACACACACACACACACACACACACACACACACACAGGCCGTGATCAGATTTTTGACTCAGAAACTAGTGAGGAGGAGGAAATTCAGGATGCATCTTGCAGTGAAGATGTTTCTAAAGAGGAAGGCACCACTGAATCGGCTACGGAGCTTGAAACAACTGATGAGGAGCAGTCTTCCAGTGATGAGGGCCCAGCTGAGGTTACCGTTTCATTCTGGTCAAAAGATGGAACTTTGTCCTGGCCTTCATCCCCACCTATGAGGCAAGGCAGGTTTTCTTCTGAAGGCCTTCCTCTTCAGAAACATCTTCACTGCAAGATGCATCCTGCATGTCCTCCTCCTCACTAGTTTCTGAGTCAAAAATCTGATGAATAACATCATGTGCAGAGCTGTTTTGCCATTGTGCTGCCACAAATGAATGACAAGCAAAATGCTGTGAGGCATTTTATATATGCCTGTGCTATCACATGATGTATATTTGTAAATATTGTCTAGTTCTGTGTGAGAACCTCACAGTTCCAAAACAAAATGTCATAATATTTTGTCTGGAAGCTGTGATGAAACAAGACCATGAAAGAAAGATTCTTTTGAAGCCGGGTCACTGCAGTCACGGCCAGTTTGTGTGTGTGTGTGTGTGTGTGTGTGTGTGTGTGTGTGTGTGTGTGTGTGTGTGTGTGTGTGTGTGTGTGTGTGTGTGTGTGTGTGTGTGTGTGGTAATGTCAGATGGATAAATGTATATTAGATGCAGGTTAGGGTAGGATCAAATTTCTCTCTGTGGAAAAGAATGTGTGTAATACTCAAAAAAGTTTGTGTGTTTTAACGTGTGTGTGTCTGGGTAGCGTGTGTATAAATGTATCGATACATGCACAGGTCCAAGGGCTCAATGTTTGCAAGCACACATGCTCATATGTGTACATGAAAATAATGAAAATGCTCCTGAAAACTAAATTGTTCTGTTATTTTCAGTCTCTCCCATTCACTTTCAATGGTCGGCCATTGTGACCATTTTTGACCATGCCTACTCTCAGATAAATGAGGCCCACGATTATTCAGATGCAAACAGAAATATAAAACCAGTCCTAATTGAAAGAGAACAAGTTGACAAAAAAATTGAATCCAAGATTGGGTGAAAATATGGTATTATGAGTGATTTATAAGCTATTTTTTATAGGCCGGTCATTTTTGACCGGGAACACCACAAGTGTGACTATGTGCCATATTTTTTACAAAACAAAAGTTTTAAAACAAAATTCCTGGTGAAACATTAGAGTAGACTAGTGTGATTAACAGTAGCCATTTTTTTCATATTTTTTTTTCATATTTCCAAATTTACTCATAAATTATTTGTTTTTTACTCAAAAAATTAGATGCCCACTCTCAGATAAATGAGGCCCACGATTAATCAGATGCAAATAGAAATATAAAACCAGTCCTAATTGAAAGAGAACAAGTTGACAAAAAGATTGAATCCAAGATTGGGTGAAAATAGGGTATAATGAATGATTTATAAGCTATTTTTTATAGGCCGGTCATTTTTGACCGGGAACACCACAAGTGTGACTATGTGCCATATTTTTTACAAAACAAAAGTTTCAAAACAAAATTCCTGGTGAAACATTAGAGTAGACTAGTGTGATCAACCGTAGCCATTTTTTCCATATTTTTTTTTCATATTTCCAAATTTACTCATAAATTATTTGTTTTTTACTCAAAAAATGAGATGCCTACTCTCAGACAAATGAGGCCCACGATTAATCAGATTCAAACAGAAATATAAAACCAGTCCTAATTGAAAGAGAACAAGTTGACAAAAAGATTGAATCCAAGATTGGGTGAAAATATGGTATAATGAGTGACTTATAAGCTATTTTTTATAGGCCGGTCATTTTTGACCGGGAACACCACAAGTGTAACAAGGTAACAATACTCCCACAAAAAAATAAGAAAATTTTCAAAAAAACACTGAGATTTAGTTATACCGTTTGGGAACAAAGTCACTAAGTTTCAGTCCAAAGCGACAACATTAACTAGTATTTTCGGGAAAAAGAAAATCTTCTCCGGGTCAAATTGACCCGAACACCACATGAGGGTTAATGTCAACAACTTGCCACAAAGGGGTGGCTTCTTCATTTCATAGCTTGGTCTTACATACAGTAGCAGTGGCTTTACATGCACATTACATAATTACATATTGGCTCGTCCTGCTTTTCAGAACATTTAAAAAATGACTGTCTTAAAAATGTTTTCAAAACTACAAACTAATCAGTAATCATTTTGAATGAATGAATGAGGCATTTATATAGCGCTTTTCATGTACTACTGTACACCCAAAGCGCTTTACAGTCATGTCGGGGTCTCTCCTCAACCACCACCAGTGTGCAGCATCCACTTGGATGATGCGATGGCAGCCACAGAACAACGGCGCCAGTGCGCTCACCACACACCAGCTATAGGTGGAGAGAGGAGGGAGAGTGATAGAGCCAATTCAGTGGATGGGGATTATTTTAATATTATTTTATCACACAATACTGTATGGTTTAATTTTCCAGTAAAAGTGTTATAGTAGTTATTCTAGCTGTCAACATTTCTGATAAACCCTAACCAAGTTTGTAAAGAAAAACTTAAAAAATCCAAAACACATATATTTTTATATATACATTTATATTTTTTGAACAGGGCTGTCAAGGTTCGTTTATATTCCTCAGTGCAGGCACACAGTCAAAGTGTATCAGTGCCAGAGAATCAAGCCCTGGAGAGGTGTCAGGTGTGAACAAGTATGTTCTATGATGATAAGGAACACATTCACTGAACTGATTACTCCACCATTTCACCTTGTTACCTGCCTTTATAAGCCCCCTGGATACAAATATACTTGTATGGCCATGTGCTCAAGTGTTTCAGAACCTGCCTCAACAGCTCCTGCTAAAACGGAATTTAATGGCTTGTTTCCACCGAGCGGTACGGTACGCTACAGTGCAGCGGTACGGTACGCTACAGTACAGTACGATTCGGGACGGTAAACCCTGATCTGTCTTGCGTTTCCACCACCAACAGTACCATACTTGATAGGCGTGGTGTAGCCTATGCCGGAAAGAAGCGATTGACGTCATTTTCGTGCGAAGAAGAAAGTGACATAGTAAACAACAATGGATGACATACAGTAGATCTTGTTCTTGCTTCTCGGCATGTGGCTGTTTGTCACAAGAAGCCAAGCGCCGACATTAGGCGTTTCTCAATACCAAGTACGCAAAGTTCGGACTTGCCAAGTCCGACTCAGGAGAATGACTCCCGAGGACGCGAGTCCGGTAATTCTGCAAATGGAACAGCGCGTTCTTGAAAGTGTCACTCATTTCGCTCTGCTACTCCAGTTATCTCTATATGTACATTTTAGGAAACAATAAAACGAAATATGTTATAAAACTCTGCCTCTTTTCGTTTTCATTTAAAGCTGCAGTCCGTAGCTTTTTTGGGTTAAAAATGATCCAAAATACATATTTGAGAAAATATATAACCAGCCAGTGTTCAAAACTATCTGCTTGCCTTAGCTCGATTCAAAGCGGTAAGCTTGTAATAATGTTTTTAATTCCAGTGATACTGGTGGATTTCCGCGGGAGATTCGAGCATGTCTTTGCGTCATTACGTCACATCTGTACACATAAAGAAGGAGTCTCGGCTAGTAGGCTATATTGCGTGTGTGAGGATGCTGGAGGTGGAGATTTATAGCCTTTTCTCACAGCACTTGATATAATTAAACTTATCAATTTGATGGCGGATCCAGAAAGGTTCAAACGACAATCACCAGTGACAACACATTCACCCGTTCAGACTTCGTTCGGACTTCGGAGTGGCTACAGAAAAAAAGAGACTGCAACCGGACCCATGCGAAAACAAGGATACATATCGGAAGGACATTACATGTAGTCATGCAATGCTTGCTTACTTTAACATTAACAATTTGAGAACAAAGTATAATTTGCACGGTTTTGCGTGATATGATAACTTATAAGCGATTGTTAGATTTAATCAGCACGATTTACTGCAATGTCAGAACCAGAACAAAGGTGGATGTTTCTTACTTGTTCAGATGACATTTTCCGGTGAAAACTCTTATGTTGGTCATACTTCCAAAAAGAATAATCTATGATTCTAAATGCCAGTATCCACATCGGCACGGTGACTGACAGCCTCACACTCTCCTCAAACACTGTGTTCATCCGCGCTGTGCCGTGCCGAGGGTGTTGAAGTACAATTCAACTTGTTCAGTGCAATTGCAGATTTCGAACAGAGATGGCGACAAAGAGGAAAAACGCCAGACTGCAGCTTTAAAGAAATCTTAAACATTAGCCACACAAATGTGATTCAGGCAACGCGTATTGATTATATTCACTGCATGTATAACGTTAGCCTATTTATAACAAAACGAAGTATAAAACACAACCCTGCCTCTTTTCGTTTAAATTTTAAAAATATTAAACTATTAACCAGGCAATATGTGCATTTGTACAATGATCATCTTCACTGTAATAAAATGAAAAATGACAAAACTCAACCCTGTCTCTTTTTGTTAAATTTCAGTTTTATCAATAATAGCCATTATAAAAGTAGGCTATAAGTAAAAGGTACAAGAAGCTGTATACAATAAGAAAGAAAGCAAACAATTCAGTCAAACATACAAAGTCAGCGCTCTAGTCTAACGTTACAACGGTAAAGTTATAAAACTTCACTTAGCCCTCAGCCAAAACGATTGGCCAGGGAACAAATTATAGATTCACGAGACCAAAGATTATGGGGTTAGAATTGTTGCATTATTCCAAATAAATAGATTGAGATTTACAAACAAATGTAAAGAGATTCACAAAAAAATTATCAAATTCACAAATAAATAAAGATCCACAAATAAATGTAAAGAGTTTCACAAAAAAATATAAAATTCACAAATAAATAAAATGAGATTTGCAAATAAATAAAAATATTTACAAATGTGTTTCATGTCACAAACACAACTCTGCCTAGCATTTATTTGTGAACCGCTTTCTGTGCATTTGTAAATCACTGCACGCATTTGTGAATCGGTTCCTGTGCATTTGTAAATCCCCTCACGCATTTGTGGATTTTGAAACACTTCTAGCGTCGAAGTGCAGACAAATCCACAAATAAGTGGACTCCACCCACCGTTTCCTCAAGCCAATCAGATAACGGCCACATTGAGCTGACCAATCATAGCAGGTTCTCGCTACAACCAATCACGTTAGGCTTTACACTCGGGGTGGTCTTGCCCTGAATAACTTTGCTCATTCATCTGCATCGGCTCAAATAGGAACTGTAAGAGCCCATAATATTGCTTAAGGCCCATAATATTGCTTAAGTAAAATATGTTTAAAATTTGGATTTTGTTAGAGTTAGACCATTAGACTGTGTATCAAGCCAAGACACATTTTTATGAGCCTTTGAAACTGCCAGAGAAACAGCGCTTACATCTGTATATGAACAAAGCGCTATGGAAGCGTCACGTTATTCATGATAAAACAGAAAAGCATCAATAAGTTGCTGACTAATGAATAACTGGATTCAACCTCGTGATAAATACGCGAGTTTGTGAAATTACTGTCACAACAGATTTTCCCACTTCTTCAGTCAAGTTTTAAATACGCAGAAGTTACCTAAAGGCACCGGGGTGGTGGTGCCGCCGGCTTGGGCCCTTTCATCGCTGCTCGCAGCTATATTTATATATATATATGCATATATGTATGTATATATATATAAATAGATTCAGTTCCCGCCCCGAGTGTAAAGCCTAACGTGATTGGTTGTAGCGAGAACCTGCTATGATTGGTCAGCTCAATGTGGCCATTATCTGATTGGCTTGAGGAAACGGTGGGTGGAGTCCACTTATTTGTGGATTTGTCTGCACGTCAACGCTAGAAGTGTTTCAAAATCCACAAGTGTTTCAAAATCCACAAATGCGTGAGGGGATTTACAAATGCACAAGAAGAGATTCACAAATGCACAGAAAGCGGTTCACAAATAAATGCCAGGCAGAGTTCTGTTTGTGACACAAAACAAATTTGTAAATATATATTTTTTTATTTGCAAATCTCATTTTTTTTATTTGTGAAATGTATACATTTTTGTGAAACTCTTTACATTTGTTTGTGAATCTCAATCTATTTATTTGGAATAATGCAACAATTCTAACCCCATAAAAGATCACCTGTTAGGTCTACACAAGACGAATTATATCTCATGTTTAACCACTACAGAGACGTCAGAGTCAGCGGCAAACGTCAGAACGACTAGCCGAGGAAAGGCTGTTCCAGGCGGGGTACATGAGCACCGAGCGCCCGGTGACCGCCTGGAATGGATCTCAAAACCTGGATCAAATCTTTATAAATAAACCACAGATTTGAGCTTTAAACAACTAATCTCACCTAAAAAACTCTTAAAACTGCATTTCTTGACACAATAACAGTAGTATTATATTTCAACTGTATATTAAAAAAATGGCGCTTCTTATGTTGTCATTCCCCTTGCAGCACGCGCAAGTGACGATTCTGTCAAGTTGTCAACCAATCAACGTTCTGCAGTGAGTCTAGTTCCACCCTTTAGGTACCGTACCACTGTGCTAGGTATCCCAACGGAAGGGTACCAACAAAGTGGTACGGTACGGTTCGGCATTTTGGTAGTTCCATTCACAACTTTTGACAGTGGAAACGGAAATAATTGCGTACCTTACTGTACCGTTCGGTGGAAACGAGCCATAACAGGGCAAGGCTTTGTCCACTTTGCACTCTCCATGGCAATGCGAAAAGGGAGACAAGATGCAGTATGTGTTGTGGCATACTTTCTCTCCATCAATATCAACACTTACCTACATCAGAATTCTTTCATCACATTGACATCTTTGCCTTTGCATCAAATAGCTTTTAATTAAATAAAAACTGTCAAAACATTACAATTATTATATATTCTTAATGAGTTAGATTTTGAGGAAATGAATGGTTCAGCCGTTAATTTCGAAATATTTGAAATATTTTTTAAGTTTCAGTATGCTCGCTTCTTCTGCATCCTGTGGTTCACTGTCTGCATTTAACTTGTATCTTCTGGATACAAGTTATAACTTATACAAGTTTAACTTGTATCTTCTGAGCTAGTTGATTGGCAGACCATGTAAAAAGGTAAATTATCTAATCAGTCAGCATGACAAATATTCATTTCATCAATGCATTTCACACAGTGAAATGTTATTGTAAAACGCTATACAACATTTTTTAGCTTCCACTTCAGGTAATTATATTTTTTATTTAATTGGTAGATAAAAATACTTTTACTCTAGATTTGGAGTCATTTCTTAACTTAACAATGTGTTTATCAATCAATTAAGCTAAAAAAACAATAGCCTACAAGACTCCAAGCATGCAGAATACTGTCAAAATAAGCACGGGCAACTGTACTTTTGAGAAAATGGACGTTAGGTTTGTTTCTGTGTTTCAGTGAAGATTAATCTCGTGCTTTAAATGCTTAATGTGAACTGCTTGTTGAAGATCAATAAGATCAAGGCCATGGCATACTGCCTGATTAGATTTTGACTGTCTGCCCATCAGTTAGCACTACAGGCTCTAATTTCCCTGCTTGGATCAAATGTCAAAAAACAAAGATTTTCTAAAGAGATCAATTTGGCTCTTTGACCTTATGGACACTGTGCCACACTGAATAATGTCTAATAATGAAGTCTTAATACCCCGTGTTGAACTGGTCCTGAAGAGTTCAGCGAGTCCGAATGGTTACGCTGACAAATGAGAAGCGAGCATCTACCGCTCCGCTTCTGTGGCTACGGGACACCAAATACTTCTGAAATGGCCCATAGGACAGTGTCAATAGAGACCTGAAATTGGCAGCCGTGCTCTCCTGTACCTTGGCAGTCCTCTTCTTATTGCTCTCCTAAAGCATGGAGTGAGATAGGAGCCACCTTCTGGCTTGCCATCATAGCGCATAACAGCAGGGAAGAGCATGCAACATGTGAGGCAGCACAATTGCCTGCAGCTGCAGTGATTTGCACATTGCATACCTCACAAATTCCTCTTTTTGTACCTCTGAGCAGAATAGATCTAGGGTTGTCCTAATGCTGTGCCCTGGCTGGCAGCCTTCACTTGAAGGGGTTAGTGCCAGCTGGCCTTGAGGCAGATGGGGGTTCGGGGAGCCAGTTTCATGATGCATTGCTGCTCAGTGGTTCAAAGGTGTCGTGAATAATAGGGGACACTGAAAAGAGGCCCGATAGAGCTTTGATATTTGAAATGCATTTTCAGAGTAGGATATAAGAAGGCCATCCCCCCACCCCAGCCTCTGTCACCCACAACGACTCAAATGTCTCATGCATTATTCTGAGGGATTTCTTTTGTTGTTTTTGTTCCCAATGTTGAAATATTGGGTTTAGCAAGAACGCACAGTACTCGCTCAATAATTGCCTTCTTTTGTTGCGCTGTCATGAGTGTGTTCAGATCATTCTTATTGGAGCAAGAAGTCCGGATAATGTCCAAGCTAATTGTGCTTCAGTGTGTGAGACTAGAAGATAAAGAAGCCAGTTTTTTCAAGAAGCTTGAATGTGCATCAAACCAAGATTATAATAAATATTATAAAATATTTACATATCAATTAGCTATCCTTCCTAATAATGACGACAGATTACGATTATCTAAAAATCTGCTTCTATTATATCATTTTGTTCATGTAAATTTACAGAACTTAATGAGCAAAATGTTATTCATGTTTTTTAACACTTTACAAGCTCCATATATTTTACTGTAAATTGAGCTGAACCGCAGATCTATAATAGATGAACTGGTTCAAAAAATTAAACTAATGGGTAACTATGCTAGTTACAGGGTTACGGTTCCCATTCCTTTCGACCAATGAAGTTCCATGACTTATACAGTTGTTCAGACAGAGTTACTTGCTGCATAAGTGTTTTTAAAAGTAATTGAATATACATTCACTATATTTTCATTACTTTTCGGGCCATTTCATAATTACCTCAAATTTCCAGGTTATCTATGACCATGGGAACACTTATTTAAGTAGTATAAATTCCTTTGAAGTAAATACAAAGGCATTAGTTTTATTCATTTTAACAAGTTTTGTATTGCTATATTGTCTGTTAATAAGGCAAAAGGCGTGGACATGTTCTTTACCTCTTATTAACAAATTATATGTAATAATTTGATTGCCATGTTTTTGATGCTCTTTTGGCGTTCCCGAAGATGATCCAGGATTTTAATTGCCTTAACAGCCTCCTAGCAAAGGTCATCATTTGACAAACTAATCATTATTTTCTGTCAGCATTTCTAATTGTATGTTAAGAGAGGGTCATGTATTCGAATTGCTCCAGTTACATAATCATACAAATATTAGATTAAGGATGCATGTCTCATTAACCCTCATAGACCCACAGTAGCAAAATTGCAACACTTGTTTAAAGCAATTCAGTAATATTCAGTAGTACTGTAATTTACTGCATCACTGCAAGAACTTTGTCATGAAAATCTTGTATTGGTTAAATTATAATCACAGAATGCACACACACACACACACACACACACACACATGCCTATATAGATAGATAGAGAGAGAGAGAGAGAGAGAGAGAGAGAGAGAGAGAGAGAGAGAGAGAGAGAGAGAGAGAGAGAGAGAGAGAGGCATGTGTGTGTGCATTCTGTGATTATAATTATTAAATCTATTCTTTTTTATTACAAGTATTAAATCTAATCTGTTAAAGATAGATAGATAGATTCCAACTACACATAAATAGTCCAATGCATGAAACTGAAAAATATGTTCCCTATGACGGTAGTAGGCAGTGGTTTTGGAACAGGAACAGAACCACTGAATGTCACAGCTTACTAGGGGTGTGCAAAAAAATCGATTCACATTTGAATCGCGATTCAATCTTTACCGATTCAGAATCGATTCATAGAATTCCAAAAATCGATTCATATATTTTTTTTTAATGGCGTGCACGGGTGGAGTGGCAATCGGGTGAGTCGGGACTTTTACCGGTGGTCCGGTAGTGTTTCGAGGCTGCGAGGGCCGGTCTGATAAATAGTTACATTGCAAGTTCTTGCCGCCCGCTGGTCAAACTGTGCAGCCTCTCTCTGCTCAACCCGTGAATAAATGCATCGATCCGCAGATCTTATGTTTGAGTTCTGTAGATCTTTTGCCAAGCGTGTCAGAGCTTACGGGTTCTAAACCGCACTCGTATAGTGTTTTCTCTCTCTCTCATCAAAACCGAATATGTTCATCACGTTTGTGAGCATTTTTATTTTGTGATTTTACCGGAGTCTCCACAACGGCGATAGATTGAAGCGCGCGTCCGATCGTGAAGACTGCGCGAGCCACAGAGAACACTGTATCCATGACACATAGCAGCGGCAACGAGTGTGCAGCTTGATTTCAAAAACAACAGATCTCTTATTTAATAGCGAACTAATTGAATGGTCTGCTAGTTTACTGGAGATACCCGCAAATTACGCCTATGAACGACTTCACTGGATCTAAACAAATCAATCTAACCATAGATGTTACCAGTAGCGGTGGCTTTTTAAAATCTATTTAAAATAATTTCGCAAGGGTTCTATGACATTAATATATATTTTTAGGAAGTTCAATGTGCCCAGTCGAGTTCACATTTCAACAGTCAGCCTGGTAGCTGAAGTAGTCCTTAAACCACATTTAGCATAATTGTTTGTTTGATCTGACTACAGCACTTTAAAGCTAAATGTAAAAGCTTCTATTTAAGTTTTATTTTAAACTTGAATTAAATGTAAGCTGGCCAAAGCTTGGCACTTTGCACTTTTTAGTTGCAAAAGTTTTTATTTTTGTATGAAAACATATAAAGTAATATCAAACTACATTTAATTTGTTGTGTTTTTTTTTCTTTTAAATTGTGTCTACTGCAATCAATCACATAGGAAAAAGTAAACTACATTTATATACTGCGAATCGTTTTTTGAATCGAGAATCGTTTTTGAATCGAAAATCGATTTTGAATCGAATCTTGAGACAAAAAATCGGTATCGAATCGAATCGTGACATTTTCTGAATCGTGCACCCCTACAGCTTACCGGTACTAAAGTCAGACAAGGAGGTCACTGTGGCATGTACTGACACCATGGTAACACTTTATTTTAATCTGTCCTTGTTACACATGTTACATGTATTTACTATAGTAAGTAATAACTATAAATTTGGCATAATTACATGCAACTAACCCTAAACCAAACCCTACCCTTACCCTATGGTAAGTACATGTAGTTAACCGCTAATACTTTTGGTACAAAGTATTGATAACTATTCGACCTGTAAATTAAATATTTGATCTGTAAAACATGTTTAGTGATTGATGATTACAGTAGGCTACATCCTCTAAAATACCCCCCCCCCCCCCCCCCCCCCCCCCCCAAAAAAAATGATTTAAATAATATGATTTCATAACTAATAATACACACTATCAATACTTCTACAATTAAGGTAAAAGTAGCCATGCAACATGCTATTTCTTGTACACACCTGACTCGGCGAAACTGATTATTTCCGACGTTTCTTCTTGCACCTCGTTGTAGGCAGCATGTCCATCTAAGTTGGGAATTTCAACCCTCCCGTCCTCCCTAACTTTACCCGCGTGAAGTTTGCGCAGCGCCGTTACCATGGCAGCTTTGGGAATGGGATGAGTGATATTTGGTCTCTCTCTCATCTGCAGTCGGTTCAATATGTGCCTTTTAACCGCCTCCAGAAAGTCCGTGTCCAGTCGCCCCGAATCATCCGAATGCCCAAGTCCACAAGAGACACACTGAGACTCCTGCGATACTGTCTCAGCTCCCAGACTACACTGAACTGAGAGCATGCAAGCCATTAAACAGGTTAGAGAGAGGATGTAAATACTCATTTTCTTAAATAACGTGTCCATACAACAAACAAATCAGTTCATTAATTCAATTGATCTATAAACAGGACAGAGTTGCAACGTGACTTCCAACAACCTCCTTTGACAGATCTCCATTCATCATCATGCTCGCGGTCATTTTTTAGAAACGTTCACAGCAAGTGTAAACACGGTAACTTAAACACATTGATTAATAATGATGGCTAGTCGCAAAAATAATTGTCTTAATTGACGCCAGTTAAAAAGCGCGAAAACTCCTCATCTCCGGGGTAACTGACAAATTGACTTGTGTGAAGAATCAAAACAAACCGGCTACTGGTCGTGTATTCCTTTAAAGTTCAGTGTAGTCAAAACTCTTTCTTGTTTGAAGACAAAAATTGCACTGTTTGTCTTTCCACCGAATGTCAAGTGCTCGTGCTCCTCTTCTCTCAGTAATAGTGTTGTGAATTGTGTATGTTCTCTCGCATTTCTTCAGCCTCAGGAGGGATGTTGTCCTTTGGTCTTTTCTCTCGTGTAATCACGACACTAAAGCACCTCGCGCTGAAACTTTTTTATACTTCAAACCACGTGGGACGCCCAACCAACTGGACGCGAGAGATTAATATACGCTAAACAAGTTACGTTTAGCGTGCTGCATGACCACTGGATCTGCAAATGATAGGCTATACAACCTTTTACACATTAACCTTTTCAATGTCAATATACAAGACTGCAGTGTTTGTCATAACTTAAATCTGTTTCTTTCAAACAGCAGAACAATAGGCTACATTTAAGCATAATATCTAAAGTACAGGCAGTTTTTGCTTTTGACGTCAGTTTATGCATCGAGTGTTTTTTTTTTTTTTTAATAAAGCAATATTAAAAAAGTAATAAAGCAGCACCTGTATGGTTTGATGATGATTATAAATGTTTTAGATTCAATTTATAAAATATACACTTAAATGATGGAGACGCATTTACAAGGCCTGATACCATTTTTTAAGATATTTCTCTCAAGTGTCGCTTTGTTTGGCAAATTAACACACCGGTTTATTTCAGTGTTAATCGACTTTTTGTTGTGCGGGTAGGAGCTGGATTACAATGTCAAATTTTGTTCTTAGGTGATATGGTGCCATCTATCGCTTCAACAAAATAAATACATGTTACATTGCCAAGGCGCACCTCGATACGTCTACTCTACATTAATCCATATACATTTGAAAACGGCGTTTTCGACTTTACATTTTAATTATGAGCTTTTCTCTTTATCAGAGAAAATCTTAAAAAATGTTGTCATATATAATGAATATTCATAGCGTAGGCTAGCTATATACTAATATACTAATAATATAGCCTACTGAATATTTATTTAATTAATGGTTCTGGTTTCTGTATTTGTAAAGGTAATTATTTCAAGAATATAAGAAATTTAATAACATTGCTTTTGCTTGTGTATTGATGCCATCTCTCTGCAAAAATAAACAACAAAAACACCTTTTTGTGGAGTATACAGGCTTTGTGCCACTTCAGAATATATCATTTCTGTGCCACTTCTGTAAAGATTATCAGCATACCCATACATGTGGTGTGTCCTAATATATAACAATTGTAATTAATTCCCAACAGAATGCAGTTCCATACTATTTAAAGATGACACGTTGTCTTCTGTTTAGTTCTTTGATGTCACTTGCAATGGGAAAATGTCTTTGAATTGTCACATTTTTCATAATGGAATACCAGTTACTTGGTAAATTATCCATTTATATTGTGGATGAAGGATACTGAGATGGTCTACATCTGTTTTTTTTTTTTTCGTTGTTTTAAAACTTTTTTTTTTTTTAAATTAGAATTAGCTGATTAAATGTTGATCACATAATATACTCAATATACAAAAATACTGTGTCGAATAATCCCAAGAGTTAAGGTGATTGTTGAATATGCTAAATATCTGTTTGATTTGTAAATTTCTTGAATTTTTGAATGGTGTGACTGTTATATTTTGTCGCCCTCAAGTGGTAATAAATACTACATGCATGTAGAAATGTATGTACAGGTCAATTTGTAATATATTATAATAATTGGTATGATATTTATTATATATATATATAAAGTCAAACCAAAAATTATTCAGACACCAGATATAATTTTGTATATTTATTTACTAGTGGGTGCAGGACACTATAGTTCATTTATGTAAGCGAGGATAGCAAAATAAAGTAAACTGTGGCATATTATACCCAAAAATTATTCACAGTGGACTACTAGTAAAATGTATAAAAATTACGGACCAAAATTTATTCAGACACTTTGACCTGACTATGTTTTGCTTAAGTGGGTTTTTTTTTCTTTAATTGCTAATTCATGCCTTTTACACCACAGACTGAACAAAAATAAGCATTGCTGGGTAATTTGTTGACCTATATTGGTATTATCTAATTGTGTACTTAAATTTAACAGCTGACAGCTATTCAACCAATTCATTTGTGAGACAGTCTAACAGAAGGATGGCCAAAACCAGTGGAATATCAACTGAATTGAAATTTTGTTTTGACTGTATATGTACTGTATATGCATCATTTATAAATGGTTTATAAACTATTTTAACAATTTTTAGCTAGCATAGTTTATTTAATACAAACATGCTACAGATTTAGTTTTCTAGGAATATATGTTTTTCAAACCTTGCTAGATTACTTTTTTTAGCAAACCTTGCTAGATTACTTTTTAAATCTAAAAAAATAAATAACAATGATAACATAACTACTGCTGTAACAAATTTTAATTGTTGAGAATGGATTCCACATTACTCGTGTAATGCATTACTTATTAAATCATTTAAGTGCAGCCATCTTGAAACAATGTGAAGGCAAGAAAATAAACGTGTAAAGGTTGCATGATGCTACTGTTCTGCCAGCAATATCCGTGGATCTTAAAAAACACACAGAGAACAAAAATATCGCAGTCTGTGTCAATGAAACTGTACAGAGCAATATTCTGATAGCAACTCAGAGCGCAAGTATGTGGATTTTTCAGGGAAATCAAGCTACAAATATCTAACTTATAGTTGTTGATTATTGTCTATACACATTAAATTGGTATGTGCCATACAAAATGACAAACTTCACCTTCAAGGTAATAATTACAGACGCTGTAAAGAGTTTGTACATGACTGAATTCCATTAATGCAAACGTTCTCCCACAAGGATATGGGTATTGTTGCTAATGCCTTTTCTTTTCTCATAGAGAAAGTAGAATGCACTGAAAACATCAGATTTATGCCACTGTCATATGCCACACTGAAATCATATGCTGTCCTTGTAGAGGTTTACCACCCAGGACTAACAGCAAGTCAGGCATATGGAGAAACATGGCGTCCTCGTTTTCCTCTGTCAGGTCACCACTATTCCCCTCCTTGCGAACAGCCTCCTGATTCTCAAAGGTGAGACAGCTTCCTTTTAGCTTAGTGTCTTTCAGTGCAGTACTCAAATCTGCTAAACACTTCTTATTGTCCATGTAGAAAGTCTGGAGCTCAATACAGGGCTCTTGCATTGTGCTGCGGGACGGTTGGCACTTGTTCTTAAATGGTCTCAGCTTGTTATTGATGTTGTGAGAGTAGGGTATTTCCCTGAAAAAGATGTTGTTTGGTGCTGTTGGCTGGAAACTCTGGCCTAGGCCAATGCTGCAGTGATGGATCCGGCACAGTGAGGCAGATCCAGGCAACAATGCAAGCTTCTTCCAGGTCTCTGTCTTCAGGTTGAACCTCCACAAGCTGTTCTGAGGGGAACTCTGGGTTTCCCCTCCACCAAAGATGAGCATGCTGTCTTTGAACAATACAGCAGAGTGACCAACCAGCCGGGGGGGACCTGAACTACAGAGTAAGGAATATGTGTTTAGATGCTTCTGATTAATTTTTCCTCAGTTGCTTTGGCTCATTTTTTGAAACAGAACTTGCATTCTCTAAACTTGTAAGTGCAATTGCACAACTGTTTTATGGGGCATCTTAACTCTATTGCATGTATGCAAAATGTAGTAACTCAATGTAGTGGCCAATGCCACCAAAACTTTTGTCAAAGCGTGAATCATACAGGTCAAAATGTTTATATATATGTTTTCACCATGGCAATATATCCTGGAAATGGTTTCTACATACAAATTTAATTTTTGTTCAACTTTTTTGTTGACACTGACTGCTTACTATACAAGTATGTCAGTTTTGTCTAGATGAATGCTATTGTGTATCACACTGAGCTTTTTTTAATACAATTTAATTGAATGGATCATTTTGCATGTGACCGCTCACATGATGAAAGAATGTTTAGAAGTCGTGTATGAAGAGTATGACATTTTTACTGAGAATCAGTTGTGATCATCAAGCCAGGGAATTTAGATAGATAGACAGACAGAATTAAAGAAGAAAATAACGATGGATGTTAATAAAGAAACTCACTGGAAATTGATGCGGCTCCAGGTTTGACTGGTAAAATTCCAGCTCCACAAGTCCTTCTGTTCCCTAAGGCCCTGCAAGCCACCGAAGAGGTACATACAGTCCTGGTGTGTCATAGCTGAGTGACCATGTCTGGGACCAGGCCCACCTTGTGCACTGCTTAGTAGTGACCACATCCTGGAATCTAACATGTAGTAAATATAATTAGTTCGGAAAAGTCATTCAGCTAAATGTAAATTACAAAAATCATCCCCGAGGTGGATAACAGTAAATATTCAGTCTTAGGAGATGCTTGCTTACCAAAAAGCATAAATATGTAATAACACTCACCAAAATCAAATTTCCAGAATTCTTTTGTTGATCCTCTTATATCAATGTATCCACCGTAGACATACATAAATGACCCAAAGATGACAGCACTGTGCCCTTTTCTGTTTGCTGGTGTCACTCCCTGCAAAAACAGTTTACTATAATAAATGGACCATCAAGTGTTTCAGCTGTAAGTCTTGTAAAATCAAAGATGTTCACCTGTAAAGTTTCACTCCCTGTTTTCCAGTTAATCCAGCACTTTTTAACTAGAGAATATAAAACTGAAGAGGTGAACAACAAAGTGACATATTGCTGTGCTAAAACAAAATCTGCATTTATCCAACTCAAGTGTTGCTGTCAGTAAAGCAAAAGGGGACAAAAAAAAAACAAAAAAATCTATTACCTATTACATTTTACTCTTAGGTTGTAATGCTTATAAGTTGTCATAAAATTGTAGTAAAATTCCACTTGAATGAATTTATGAATTTTCTAGTCGACCCCACTGAATATGCAATAAAAATACCTATATCAAACACCCAAAAAGGAATTTTTGAGTTAGTATACGATGAATCTTGCATTCCTCCGAAGACATAGAGAAATTCCTTAGAAGAAAAAGTGGAAATAATTATATGATTACAAGAAATATATCTATGAAATCTATGTAATGAAAATATATGAAAATGTACATTTTACAATGCCACATTGTTCCTCATAGCTGGTGAACTCCCAATCCCTGACTGTGAGTTTGTTATTATGAATAAATTAATTTATAATTACCTGATGTGCTACCATGGTGTGTTCCTCCAGTTCTTCAGGTGCTTCTTCACTATTACAAGGAAGCTCGTTCCACTCATTACAGACTAAAAATATAGACATTTCCCCTGAATTACAATCAGTCAATGCTCCAGGAACCATATACTGTGCAATAACAAGTGCAAGTGTCCAAAGCAGCAGACAGACACAGATAAATAACAATAACATACCCACATTATATTTCCAGAAATCTATCAGTGAGCATTTTTCTCTACCACCTAGTAAGTAAACATGTCCTCTGTGGGCACAAGAAGCATGCTTGTAACGATCAGATGGTGCAGGGCAGTGCTGCGGCACTGGGGTCCACAAACAAGCACCGCTCCCCTGGTTCATGCTTGGGCTTTGAGAGTCTCATGGGTTAATCCCTGTGAAGACAAGCATGAAATACACAAGGGCTACTAATGAAGTCAGGTTAACAACAATACTTCCTAGAATAGCAGACACAGCAGAACAAGAATATTGCAATGAAAGGAATTTTTATTATGGTGTTAGGTAATACATTAGGTAAGTGTTGAGCAAATATTTGACCAGAAAACAGGTGTATCTAGTAAGCAACATTGGAGATTAGACCCTATAATATAAATTATATAAACAGTTTAATACACAAAAGAGAAGCATGGTACATTTTGACACAATAATGTTAAAATTGTCTATTTCACCAACAAAAATAGAGCCTGCCTCACCCAAAAAAAGTTACTTGTTGCCACTACTGACATAATGTATACTGTATGTATATGAATATACACAGTAATTATAAAAGGAACCAATCATATGTTTACCAACTGATAAGGGAACAGATATGTTATTTCCTGTTCTTTCTTTTTTTGTTTCGTTTACAGACAACAATACAGTTTCCGGTGTATGTAGGCCTATCTTCTCACTCACTCTTTTCTAAATTTGTACAGAGGAAATAGTTGAAATGGGCTCTATGCACGGCGGTATTTCCGGTGAAGGTCTAAGGATGCTGGATTACTTCCGCCGATCGTAGAGTCCAATGCTATACCGAGAATTTATATTGGTTTTTATACTCTATTGCTATACTAAAGAAACTTTAGTCACAAAAACAGACAAAACAAAAACATTTTGTTTATGCTTCTTTGTTTATTATATTAAATAAACATAACTATATATAAAATTACATCTAAACGTATTCAAGTTTCGTTTCAAAGACGAGAGGACAGTAAATTTGGAAGACTCTGCCATAATCCCGTTTTCCTCGGTTTTCCTCCGCTTTAAAGTCCCCATGAATTCAAAATTGACCATACTTACTTTGTTTGCCTAAATTGATCGTTTTGTGGTGAACAATTCATCCATGCAAGTCAATCCACACAAAAATTTTTTTTGGCTTCGTAATCTTTAATCAAAATCAGAAATTTCCCCTCCCCTCTGCGTTGGAGGACCTTGCCTGATGACGTAGGTTTCACGGTTTGGGCGTCTTCTTAACATCCGTAATCACGCCCCTCCAACTGACAGTAGACAGGCTGAATGAAAACACCTACTTTTCTAGATCCAATCAGGTGCTAGTTGGGAAAAAAAGTCACGCCTACCATTTTGCCTCATTAGTATTCCGTTTCTCTCGGAAATACGTCACAACACTGGAGAAAAGTCGTTTGCAACTTCCGGTTCACGGGGACTTTAAAGCCCATCTTTCAAGTTGAAGATCCCTGCGAATAGATGTGTAGATAAATGGTGTAGGAACTCGATTTGCGTGAAGAAATTAATCATAAATGTGCATTAAAAAAGTTTTTTAAAAGAAATTGTGAGTAAAATTACTTCCGCTGTCAAAAACGCTCTGATCGGACGTGACGCAACGGCCGGTAAATCTCATCTCTTCGTAATGGAGTCAGACATTGAAGAGGTTGCAGTAGGAGTTCATGTCAACTCTTCCGATGGGCTATTGCCGTATAATTATGAGCCACCTAGGCGAGAGAGGGGTCAGGCAGAGTTAAGGGGAAGGGTAAATGGACAGAGGAGAGAGATAGAGTTGTGGTGTGAGGAGAATCGGTGGAGAATTGGGCAGGTGTCTTGGTGAGTGACCACAGGCTATAGCTAGCTAATTGTGGCTAACGTTGTCTCCATGTTTATCACATTGCAGTATCTTTAATAAATCGTATTTAGCAATATTGGTGTCGACTTTGTTGTTTTTCAAGCATCCATGTATATTGTCACCATCTATGCTAGCAAATATGCGTCTTAAAATGTTTAATTTAGATCCCAGATTTTCCAAACTTAGCCGGCTGTCATACTACTCCCATAGTATTTCCGACGGACATTATGTAAATGGGCTCGCATGTACTGCGGAGTATGTGTATGAAAGCAGTTAGTGTTCCTGTTAGGACGGGAATATGCTGTTCATGTAAATATAGTCATTGTTACAAGGATCTTTTATTGTCAAGTGGACTGGGTGTAAGGCATGCAGATAAATGCCATTACCACCCGATCCCGCCCGCTGAATTTCTGACCATTACCACCCGTTCCCGCCCGCCGAATTTCTGACCATTACCACCCGTTCCCGCCCGCGCCCGCCGAATTTCTGACCATTACCACCCGTTCCCGCCGAATTTCTGACCATTACCGCCCGTTCCCATCCGGTGTGAAGTGTTTTTCACATACCACTTGATATCACATATCACATGTGTCTTGTCACCGAGGAGGCAGAGAAATTGCTTCTCTTTGCCTGGACGAAACGTATCCAAGCACGGAAATCTTTGTGTTTCTTGTTTGGAAATCGGTGGACCCGATGACCAGACAAGTTGGAGTGGTTGCATCCAAAACAAACACAAGAATTCACCATTGTGACAATTCAAACCAACTCAACTAGCAGCTAACGTTATAACGATAAATACAAGCTCTATTTTCTGTACCACCTCTCATACTACGTAAACCCACACTGAGAACCAGGGCAGCAACGCCTATTTGTTTGCCTGTCGTTGCGTCATATGACGCGTTCTCTGGAAAAGGGCGGTTTTTTGAGCCTAGCTTAGAATAGGTACACTTTTTCCTGAATTTCTGCCTGTGGGTGTTGTAAAACATATGTATTCTTATGTATGTCTTTTTAAATTGACATTTTCATACAAGATTCTGTATAAATTAAGTTATACAATTAAATTGAAAGATGGCCTTTAAATCTCCCCAACCGGAAACGCAAGAGCATCCTTGCATCAAACGCGGAAGTTATGCATACAGCCCATTGTAATGTTTGGTTATGGTTTAATATCTAACAAAGTGGGCTAATTGTTTTAAACAAATGTGAACTTCTTGAAAATTAAATTTCTTCCATTAACACATCACATTAAACCTAAAAAAAAAAATCTAAAATAGCCTAACTAGACATGTTAGGTGACGTTTAGTAAGGGATTCGTCGTATTAGTCTTAAAGTAAACTATAAAGTAAATAGTAGACCTAAAGGTCCACGTTTATATGTTGCTCATCACCGCGTGATCATTCCTAACATGTAAACCATTACCTAACCATTACTATGCAACCATTGCTATGCTGAGGACACCCAGCTCTACCTCTCATTTCAACCAGATGATCCCACAGTAGCTGTACGGATCTCAAGCTGTCTGGCGGACATCTCGGCATGGATGAGGGAACATCACCTGCAGCTCAACCTGGCAAAGACTGAGCTTCTCGTCCTCCCTGCCAATCCGTCTCTACAGCACGACCTCACTATCCAGCTAGATTCTTCCTCAATCACCCCATCAAGGTCGGTCAGAAATCTTGGAGTAATCTTTGATGATCAGCTGACCTTCACAGACCACATTACAAAGACAGCTCGATCATGCAGGTTTGCTATGCACAACATCAGGAAGATCAGGCCTTTCCTAACTGAGCATGCAACACAACTTCTCGTCCAGGCTCTGGTCATTTCTAGGCTTGATTACTGCAATGCTCTTCTGGCTGGACTTCCATCATGTGCAACTAAACCTCTACAAATGATCCAGAATGCTGCAGCTCGTCTTGTCTTCAACGAGCCCAAAAGGGCCCACGTCACTCCTCTGCTCATCTCTCTGCACTGGCTACCACTCGCTGCTCGCATCAAGTTCAAGACTTTGACGCTTGCTTACAGATTGACCACAGGTTCAGCTCCCTCCTACTTCCACTCACTACTACAAGTCTACATCCCTACCAGAAGCCTACGATCGGTCTATGAGCGACGGCTCGTGGTACCATCACAGCGGGGCACAAAATCACTCTCCAGAACATTCTCATTCACGGTTCCATGCTGGTGGAATGATCTCCCCACCCTCATCCGGAATGCAGAATCCCTGACAGCATTCAAAAGACAACTGAAAACTCATCTCTTCCGGGAGCACTTAACATAAAAAAAAAATAAAAATAAAAAAAAAAATCCTTTCCTCTAAATCCTCGCTTGCCTGGCTTATGCTACTCCGAGCTATGTCTGAACTTTGTATTTTGAGCACTTTCTTGCGTTGCTTTTGCCTCTTCACGATGACTCGCTTGGTTTAGTCCTCAGTTGTAAGTCGCTTTGGATAAAAGCGTCCGCTAAATGACTAAATGTAAATGTAAATGTAAACGCCCAGCCCGTACATACATCTACTATCATTGCCATTTAAAATGGGCACTTGAAAGTACTAAGAATACATTTTTACCTAATCGCTTTACATTGGTCGCTGAGTAATTACTTGCATACATATAAACAAGGAGTTTATACATATACAAGAAGTGTATATGTGACTTGTTATTAAAGAAAGTCCTGAACATGTCACATGACCGCGGTGAAGAACTGTTTCAACTGATAGCAATGGGTGGAGGATAGAGGTCGTCGAGAGAAGCGCAAATGTTTGTTATTTTTGCCCTTTTGCTGACTGTAATGTAACCGTTTAGATTGCGTTGTTTACAAATGTAGAATAACTTACCGCTCAAAATCCTCGGTGAATGTCTGTGTCCTCCCATTGATCTTCATTGGAAAGATACACGATGTTGTGAAGTAACTGTAACTTAGGCTATTGCTCCCAGACAGAGTGCCAGTAGAAGAGAAGGAGGAGCGAAGAACTTCTGTTGCGTTAATTCTCTCTCAAGAGGGTCTGACTGTAACCCACAGCGCAGACTGTAAAAAAAAAGGCTGTAACCTCGCGAGCACACGAGCTTGTAAACTCTGAAGCAGCCTGGTCTGTGAAACCGGAGGATAGAGTATTCCTACTTAATTTATGACTAGTCTTCCATCTCCTTGCATACCAGTCACTCCAGAAATTAGGGAGTTTGTTTACCACAGCCAGAACATGTCTAGGATACAAACATGTTGAAACCTGCCATCTGTGAGGATGATGTCATCATTGGTCACATGCTATTTCAGTAAGAAGATTGTCATAGCCTCACAATTCCCCTCCAAAGTAGAGGTCTTGGCTAAATAATGCAGACATTTACAGTACTCCCATGATGCCTACAGACAGAGCCACTCTGGTGTATGAATGAGAGGGTCATGTGAAGACACTTTTGTCATAATGCTGTGCAGTGTGCACTGACTTCAGTTCTTCATTAAACATCATTATACTTTAACCCTTTCATGCATGAATTATGATAACCTCAGTCAGGATTTTTTTTTCCCTATGTGTTTTTATTGCTCTTAGGGCATGAAAAACAAGATTTGATTTTTTTTTTTAAGAGATTTTCAGGTGTCCCTTAGAGTGGACAGCATGCATTTATGGTTTAAACTGAAGAGATACTATATTAAACATAATACAATAATCAAACAGATAAAGTATGTGTATTTAACAAACTAATCAATACAATTATATCAAATCATGTGAAAATTATAAAATATATACAAAAAATATAAATTCGAAATATTGCAAATGCAATTGAACTTCATACAAGTTGCACTTCGTGTATCTTTGATATCAGAACATGAGGACGTGATTCCATCAGAAATTTCTACAGCCTGTCAAGGGACAACAGTGGAAACCACTCAGATGCTCCCTCCAGTGTGCCAGAGTATGTCAATTTACCTTTATTAGCTGATAATTCTGATTATGTTCAAGATAGACACATTTCTAGCATAGGCCTCTTCTGAGAAAACCTCGATACGTATCTCATCTGAAATTAGCAGTGTTGGGGCATGCATAACGCATTCAGATTACTTTTTTGATGTTACAAGTAAAGTAATGTGTCACAAGTAACGTGCATTACATAATCAGATTTGTTTTAATGTTACGAGTAAAGTAATGTATTACAAGTAACATGTATTACCTAATCAGACTACTTTTCGATCTAACAAGTAAAGTAATTAATTACAAGTAATGTGCATTACGTAATCAGATTACTTTTTGTTGTTACGAGTAAAGTAATGTGTCACAAGTAACTTGCATTACATAATCAGATTTGTTTTAATGTTACGAGTAAAGTAATGTATTACAAGTAACATGTATTACCTAATCAGACTACTTTTTGATCTAACAAGTAAAGTAATTAATTACAAGTAATGTGCATTACGTAATCAGATTACTTTTTGTTGTTACGAGTAAAGTAATGCATTACAAGTAACATGCATTACGTAATCAGATTACTTTTTGATGTTACGAGTAAATAAATGCATTACAAGCAACATTCATTGCGTAAACAGATAACTTTTTGTTTTAACAAGTAATGCATTACATAATTAGATTATTTTTTTGATGAAATGAGTAAAGTAATACATAAGTCACATAAATTATGTAATCACATAACTTTTTTCGATGTCAATGAAATTAACATTCTAATAATACAAATACATTTATTTACAGTAAAAAAAACGTCACTGCAGATTAAGTATTTTCAAAAACAATATTCACAGTATAAGTATGAATTGTAGCTGAAATATAGCCATTGATGCATGAGGTCCACTATAGTGGACAGGTGATTAATCAGATTTTTCTCCCAATCTAAAATCAAAACTTGGAAAATTTTACTGTCATATGACTCATTAGATATTGCTTGATGCTGCAATATTTCTTTTACCTACAAGAGTCTCCTAGGATAGAAGGAATGGGTGGATATTCCGGAGCAACTTGGCATGTCTGACTGACCATTGGCCATCTTGGTTTGGAGGGGGAAAAACTCGAAACACAACGGCTTGCAACTTGGTTCCAATGTATAGGATGATCCACCAGGGTCCACTGAAGAGATTGATGTGCAACTTTGCCATCAAAACCCTTGCAAATTCAAGAAAATGCTTTTTTAATAGCTGTCCACTGTAGTGACCACTATGCATGAAAGGGTTAAACACGTAGCCTACCAGTGAATGACTCCATTCTTGCACTTAACACTGCTCTGCAACTGGATCCTTGATTTCCTGACTAACAGAAAGTGCTCATCTCACAACGCTATAGAGGTCCTCAAAACTGTGTTCTAAGTCCGTAACTGGATGTTACAGTGTGTTCTGGGGGTTGTGAGAGACCTTGTACCGCAAAGACAACAATTTCTTAATGTAAAACAAACGAAATGATTGTTGACTTCAGGAAGTTGGCTGTAGCCCACTCCCTCCAGCTTAAATTTCCGCAGTCCACTGAGGACTTCTCCTGTAACCACAACACCTCCTTAGTGAAGAAGGCCCGACAAGTAGGTACTTCACTTTCTGGAGAAACTCAAAACCATACAGTAGACTAGTTGTTATAGTCTTTAGTCTAGAATCTGTTAGGCACACTTGTATAAACTGTCTGAATTTTATATTGTTATTTTGTCTGTATATGGTATCGTTATATATTTTTTTTCCATTCATTCAAGTTCAACAATAGGGGGCATCAATAACCTATTTATGTACGCTATCTTTGCTATCATTACTAGTGGGTAGACTAGAAATAATTAGATAAAACTAGAAACATTTTAATAACTAATTTAGGAAACGTTTTTTTCTTACACAGTATAAATACTTTATAAAATAAAATATCTGTTTTTAATATTTTAAGAAGGGGGCCCACATTAAACAACAGGCTAGTTTAAAGTCACCATAAAATCAAAATTGACTATATTTTTTTCTGGGATATGGCAGTATTTGTAATTAATGATTTATAGATGCATTATTATAATTAATACTTATTATTTCAAATTATTTAATCAAAATAACTTCCCTTCCCTCTTGCAACGACATCTCTTCACTGATGACGTGTTCACTGGTGCGAGGGCATGACAACTTGTCACTCACATGAGATCATCACAGCAATACCAAACAACAATGGTCCAATGAATCAATCCCCGATGGGGAAAAAAGTCCCATCCATCCTTCATTTTTCTTGATCGAGAAGCCGTTTTACTGGATATACGTCACAATAGAGAAGACAAGACTAACGCAACCTCCGTTTCATGCACTTTTAAAACCAGTGTGTGTGATATGTTATAGTTTTGTATTATGATATAGGGTAGTTTCGTTGACAGTTTTTCACTGCCTTTGAATGGTTAAAAAATTAATTAGCATTTATGAAGCATTTGAGGTCTTATACCTTCATTTTAACATTTTTTGTTAACATGTCTGGTACTTTGTAGTCTTAAGGTCAACACTGAGGTAACATCATGCACGAAGATTGCAAACTTGTGTATAAAAGTTGCAGTTATGAATACAATATTTTTCTATTAAAGTCATACCATTGACAACACTGACTCCCTAAACATAACATTACATCACAAGTTATGGATGGTAGCCTATCTCTAGCAGCATATCTGTTCATTACATCATATCCCGTTCATCCCTCCTCACGAGGGCGGGGTCTACGGTTAACGACATCATATCCTGTTCATTTGCATGTCCAGAGGGTGGGGTTTATGACACCAGCAGCTTCAGCTTCAGAGGAACTACAGGGTGTATCGGAACAGGCGATTAATGCGTTCCACGAGATAGCAGACGAGACTGTGGAGGACAAAGTCACCGAGAGGTAATGTGTATATTTGTGTTCCTATTTATCCATTCTTTTGCTCGTTTTTGAAATCTAGAAATGATCTTCTACGCAAGCTCGAGCTTTTGTTACTGTTCTACAGTCAGTTATTAGAAGTCCCTCTGTGCATATTTCACTCTTTATGAAAAATGTCAGTTGAATATGACAGTCGTTATAATTATTTTGCTAGTTGGACCCAGCCGATGACAGATCACGCGAGACGGGCGTTTTTGCGGATGTTGCGCGCGTTTGATTGATGTGGAGGTTTATTTTCAAAGCACCAACGTTTATGTTCTGCTTGTGTAGCCTAACGTTACGTGTATGAATCAAAGACATTTAACACTTTTAATGAATAGAGTACAGCATGTGTCCCTTACATTGCTTTTCTTTTTCAGCAAATAAAGTAGTATAGCAAGTACATTTAGGTGGTAAAACGGCAAAATATGGCACGGTAAACTCACTAGGTCAAATTAATTAAACATGACTAATTTTTCTGTTCACCCTCTGTTGGACCCTCTTACAAGAACTGAAACATATGCAGTGTTCATGGAATGTTTCACTTCCATTTGTGTATGAAAAGTGTTAATTTTACTTCTACTAATATTTCAGGGACTTCTGAGCCTCCTATATTCACCTAAATAATATGTAATGGTAAAAATTTAGCACATGAATGCACTACATACATTTCCCCTCTTTTCTGCATCTCAACTGTTTCCTTTATGTTTACACAAAACAATCCAGCCCATTTAAGTTTATCTTTAGTAAACCATATTGCTTTTTTGACCATTAATGAAATATGTCTGTAAAGATGTGCTTCTCTGTCTTCTTAGTACCGGTAGTTTGATTATTATTAAATATAGATTCAGATGTCCTTGTATCTATAGCATACATATTAACCTTGAAGGCAAGCCTGCATGTAGGCTGACTTGAGCAGAATCTGTTATGTCAGCTACTTTGTTTTTTGTTTTTAATTCTGAGTGGTCACAGTTTTTACCAGTCACTAGGTTGTTTGGGTGTGACATCTCTGGCAATAGTGGCTGTGCCCTTATCACCCTTCAGTATGGGACTTTAAAAGTCATGGACCAGTTACCTCAATGTTTTTGATCTTTACATTTATTATTATAGTATTGTATACGCATATTTAATCAACTCCCTGTAGTACCTGACCTGTTCATATTTCTGAACTATTGTATACCTTTTAATACCTTGATTGATAGCGTCTTGCGTGATATTAGCTTGGAAGCTAATGCTTATTTAATGAACATTGAACAACAATATAAAAAGACGTAGGCTATACATTTTTGTGCAATGCCACGCATTGAAATAACAGTTTCTCCTTAGGTTGATGGGGCTTTTTCTACAGGTTTTTATTTATTTTTAAGGTGCATGGCTTGCTGTGCACTTCAATTGGCTAGTTTGAAACAAGTCAAGCCTCTGGGTTCAAAACATAGCCTAGGTAATGACCTGTTTGAAGCTTTGCAAAAACAAATTCTGTACTTTGTTCCAGACAGAATCTGTCTTTTGGTGTGACTTGGACGTCTGAGCTGATGTTACCTCAATTTACTTAGCTATTTAATAGTTTTTATTTAAACAGGGACAATGTGCAAAAAACATAAATTAAAGATGCTTTGCACCAGATTTAGCTTAAGCTAGTTTCCATCTGTAGCCCCTAAGCAGGTGAATTACCATACAAAATATACAATTTAAAATGTAATTAGTCACTCAAATACAACTATTAATTAATTCATTCAACCATTCCCCATTACAACCATCAGTCCAAGTAAATCATACCAAGATTACTACAATAAAACATCACTAAAAGTTATATTTACATACACAATTATCTATGCTGACACGACTGGTTTTCCAATAGCACTTTCCTTGTATTGCAAGAAAAATCCTCCAGGTTTAAGGTAAGTTTCAGACTCTGTGGGAGTTTGTTCCATTCTTTGATGCCTTTAAATGAGAAGGCTGCAAAGGCCGAGCCACGTTTAGGCAGTCCTCAATAATTTCAACTCGTGGACCTGGTACTCCTAGTCATCTGTTCAGAACAAAACTGGACAAAAGTTTTCTGGGGAGGAGGCGCAATATTATTCAAAATTTTAAAAACTAATCGCACATTGGCATACACAATTATGTTATCAAAGTATAACGTTAATGCTGTATTTTTCAAGAATCAGACAGTGATGATATCTCAGTGGCTTTTTGTCTAATACTTTAACAGCTTGATTATATAAAGATTTTAAAGGTTTTATTGCTGTTTCACTCATCTGTGACCAACAAGAAATACAGTAATTAATATGAGGAATTATCATTGCCTCCAAGTAAATTTTTGCAGCATCATGAGTCAATGTATTCCTAATATGTCTAAAAGCAGACAAACTGTATTTTAGCGTGCTGCAAGTTTTCTTAACATGTTTTTTGAAAGTAAAGGTTGAATCCAAAACAAGACCTAGATATTTAAATTCCTTCACTACTTTTATTGTACTCTGATTTGCATGGAAAGGAGGACTTCAGTCGTCGAGTTTTGGTTAAATACAGGTCAGTGATTCCTAACCAGTTGTCTGTGTAGCATTGGGTACTTGAGCAGGTTTTGAGTCTTGAGCAGGTTTAGAGTCCAAAAGATTTTGAGACTTTGTTCCATTATATCATTAAAATCTGGACACATATTTACTTGTAGGTGATATTTCATACTTTCTGAGCTCTATGGTGTTTACATTTTACGATTTAGCCTACTTTTATATCTGGATTTCATTTATTAGGCTAATACATTTGCCATCAGGTCTTTCTCAAATAGAGTTTCTTATGGTCCCTGAACTGCAAAAAATTTGCTCTGGAAAAAGCTGAAGTGTTAGAAAGAGAGTGAGTCATTGTAAAAAATGGCCACTTTAATAATATTGATATCACTAAATCAATCAAAAAGGAACACACATCTGCTTTGGTGTTGAATGTGTACTAGAGGCTTAGGCTATTGCTGATGTGGGTATTTAAGAAAAAATAAGAAAGACTAGATTTGATTTTGAGAATGGCTGTAGAATAAGCATAGGCTATTCATTGTTTTGTCAGTAATCACCTGCTCAGATGCTTTTTTTTAAATATTCCTCAACAAAATGTCCCACTTTAACAGTAAAGTCATGTGTCTCTACTCAGTTTATGAATAGGATCAAGTTTAAAACTTAATAGGATTAAACCTAATTCTAGATGATTGAGTGAACATTCTCGCTATCTAAGTCATAAAATGTTTCTAGATGTCATGTTGATGTGTAACTGTTGACGCCCCTCTTTGTTATATGATGCAGATATTATGTTTTATCTAGAATAATATTGTATTTAAATACGCCCGTTTGCAGGTGTATAGGGCTGGGTTTGCCAAATACTTAACAATATGTAATCTTTAAAAAGTTTGGGGTTGGCAAGACTTGTTTTTAAAAAGTCATGCTCAATGATATTATCACTATTTAAAATCACTCCAGTCTCAGTGTCACATGATCCTTGTGAAATATTAATATTCAGAATAGAAGTATATTAGAAATTATTCTAATATGCTGATTTGGTGCTCAATAAACATTTCTTATCATCAATGTATAAAATAGTTGTACACAGTGTTGGCTTTTGAACGTATTTCAATTCATATTCATGAATCATGTCTTTGTGTCAAACTTGTTTGTTAATGTTTTAGAGCTGGGCTTCTTCCCCTGAAAAAATCTCTGTGGTAGGGATTGCATTCTGAGGTAAATCAGGGTACTTTTTAAAGAAATCCAGCCAAGTTTATGAATGTCATCAGTTTCCCTTAGATTTGTTTCGCTTTCACTATGTCATGTGATCTTCTGACTAAAAAAACCGAAACGTTGTTTAAAGGGCAAGTTCTGCTTTTTATTATAGGCCGTCTCATACCAGCATCATTACTAAATTCTGTGCACCTCCTCTTAGGCAAGAGGTGCTGATCATTTGCCACATTCCCCAGCAGGTAGCAGATCATGGTTGGCAGTTAATAGGTTAAGTTAATGCAAATCATCTTTGTGTTGAGGAATAGTTCACAGAATGTTTTTTTTTTAACTCATCGTCATGTTGTTCCTAACCTGTTTGCCTTTCTTTTTTTTGTGTAACACAAAATGACATCGTGCAGTGTTTTATATTGAAAATAATGTCCGGAATGTTCTGTAGAATTTTTTCTTTGTTTCAGAAGTCTGGAATAACATTAGGGTGTAACCTGACTTTTAATTTGTGCCAGGAATCTTTTTCATAAACTAATTTTATTCTAGCATAATGTTCTGGTGTTCTTAATGTCATGATCATTCACTTTATAATTCATTATTCTTGTGTAATCTGGATTGCAGAGGGTCATGATGTCACACCAGTGGGGAATGTGAGGCCAGTAGCTAGTTCAGTAATTTGTCTCTTGGTTTTGACTTTGTGCTTCTAAATGCTCCCACATGGCATGTTTCTCTTGCCCTGCATACCCCTTGAGAGCCCAATGGAGTCTGTCTCTGAGAGTATGTGTTAAAAGGTTTGAGATAAACAGAGAGGGATCTACTGTGTGGTTCGGTCCATCTTTGTGAATCTACATGGAGGTCTCTGCCAGTGTTTTCTTTAAAAAAATATTGGCTAGAGACTTCTTTTAAAACATTTATAGTTACAGTAATAAATCATAATTTTTCAGTTTTGCCAATAATTGAAAAAAAGATCAATAATCTCAATTATCGGCAAATGCCTTTTCACATTTGCTCATAAATAGTAACTTGAGTGTAACATTCATTTAAGTAACAATTAAAAAAAAAAGTCTCTTCCCAGATTTGTTGCATAAGGTTGTACCTGTAATTTATTTGAATGGAAAGTTCCTTATGTTTGCCTGACAGCTAAGCAAATTGTTTCCCCCTCCCTGTAAATGAAATGGGGGAGATACTTGAGACCGTTTATTTCACTTGCTCTGGAGAATGTTTTCACAGTGCTGTTGAAATGAAGTCCACCTTTCCCACAGAGTAGGGAGTAATGGCAAGTTAGAAATTATTTTGCTACTCTTACTTGGTTATTCATATTATAGTGTGAAAATATTATCCATTTGCAATGTGTAAATAGATTGTCCATCAGAAGAGATTTTCCTCTCCCCATGCTTGTTCTGGATAACAACATGGATGTAACGTCCCAGTTCATCACCATAGCCTTTATATATCTGAATGAAGCCTCTGTGTCCCAGCTCTAGATGGTTAGTATTCAGCAGAGATGCTCACCTTGAGTATGAGGGAGAAACAAGCTCCTTGGGTGACAGATTCTTTGCATTTCTGCACAGACTTAGCAATTTTTTTAGTTTATTCATAAATTATCAAATCTGACAAAATATAGCAGATCCTGGTTGGAAGTTAAGTTAATGCAGATCTTCTCGGTGTTGAGGAATAGTTCACAGAATGTGTTTTTTTAACTCTCCGTCATGTTGTTCCAATTCCAAACCTGTTTGGTTTTCTTTTTTCTTTGGAACACAAAATTAAATTAAGAATTTTATGTTGAAAATAATGGCCAGAATGTACTATAAAAAATGTCTTTTGTCTTCCATAGAGGTCTGGAATAACATGAGGGTGTAACCTGACTTTTAATTAAAGTACTGTGTAGAAGGCTGTATACAGATTGCATTGACAGCCACCACTCTTGCCTTTCTCTCTCTTATTTTGTTTCAAAATTGAACCTGCATCTCCCAAATGAGCAGCACCACAGATCAACATATTTAAAAGCTTCACCTATTTTATCAGTAACAGACAAATCAATATCTAAACCTTCTTTTATTGCCTTTTCTTTGATTCTACAAACAAAATTATAGAAACATATCCCGCCCATATTCTATGGCATGAAAGAGCATGAATAAAAGAGCATTATAGGAACTACGGTGGCTTCAAAAGCATGCGTGGACAATTACATTCTCCTCCCAAGCATTCAATATGTTTAAAAGAATGTTTCTTTTTGGAGGTTCAGACATAAAATCGTCTCAAATAAGATTGCTGATGAACCTCTGCAATCCAGATTACACAATAATAATAATTTGTTACATTTATATAGCGCTTTTTCTGGGACCTCAAAGCGCTTCACATATGGAAGGGGGAATCTCCTCAACCACCACCAATGTGCAGCATCCACCTGGATGATGTGACGGCAGCCATAGTGCGCCAGAACGCCCACCACACACCAGCTTACTGGTGGAGAGGAGACAGAGTGATGAAGCCAATAGGGATGATTAGGAGGCCATGATGGACAGAGGCCAAGGGGCAAATTTGGCCAGGATGCTGGGGTTACACCCCTACTTTTTTTTCGAGGGACATCCAGCGATTTTTAATGACCACGGAGAGTCAAGACCTCAGTTTAACATCTCATCCAAAGGACGGTGCTCTTTGACAGTATAGTGTCCCCGTCACTACACTGGGGCATAAGGACCCACACAGACCACAGGGTGAGCGCCCCCTGCTGGCCACACTAACACCTCTTCCAGCAGCAACCTGGTTTTCTCAGGAGGTCTCCCATCCAGGTATTAACCAGGCTCAGCCCTGCTTAGCTTCAGTGGGCAACCAGTCTTGGGCTACAGGGTGATATGGCTGCTGGCTAGAGAATAATGAATTATAAAGTAAATGATCATGACATTAAGAACACCAGAACATTATGCCAGAATAAAATTAGTTTAAGAAAAAGAGTCCTGTCACAAATCAGAAAGGCATTGAGGAAGGTCACCTTTATCTTGAATTAAGGTTTTTTTTTTTTTTTTTTTTTTTTTTAATACAGATACAAAAACATCTGATCATAAATTGACCAATTTAATATTTGTAGTCTAATGTATGTTGATCTGGGGGTGGGCAGGCATGTTTGAAGGAAGGTGGTGCAATGAAATAAATAAACCATACACCATCCATATGTGTCCAAATTCCAACAGGCTCATTGAAAAAAATATATATATATAGGGTCATTCCTTATCAAATCAACCAAATTGCAGAAACTTCCCCAGCTCAAATTTTTAATTTTGGTAAAAAAAATTCTGAAGATTATTGATGAAAGTCAAAATATTAAATGTCATGGATGTATATTAGTGCTATAGTATATGTGAACAGGCTTTAATTCAGTATAATTGTTCACTACAACTACCACGTACAAATTTTCTGTTTCAATATTGTCTAATTAATTAATAAATCAATCAATCAAAATATTTATGGTGTAATCCACTATGTTGTAGAGGGGGGTAATAAAAGGACAATTTTCAACTGAGATTTCGAACCAAATTACACGGTGTTAAAATGACTTAAAAGATTGCAACATAATTATTTTATTTTTACACCGAGATTGGTAGGTCTATTAGTTAAATCGATTTACTTTAGCAGTCTTTGTTGCATTACGCCAATGGTGACCATTCAAAAATGGGGGAAAAAGCACGTGTTTTTTGCCCCAAGTTTGCATGCCTGTAACTCAAGAAGCATTAAAGATATCTTAATATCCTTTTATATTTTGGTTTTTAGCAAAAACCTTTTGGTATCTTCATTTAAAGGCCCCATATGGTACAATGCCAGAGATGAGAATTTACTCCATGAGTAAATTGGTCAATTGTGCACATTTTCAGTGGCCATGAAACAAATGTTGGTCACTTTGCATACAGTTGATACATTTTTCGTTTAATTAAGGAAAAAATCTGGACAACATATAATATTGAAACTAGAATTTTTTTTTCTTCTATCAACACAATTGCATTGAATATACCTGTCTGAGAGCCATACATATTGTTTTTCCAAAGTTTGCATACCTATCACTCAAAAAGTATGTGTATGTATGTACTATACAGGTCCTTCTCAAAAAATTAGCATATTGTGATAAAGTTCATTATTTTCCATAATGTAATGATAAAAATTAAACTTTCATATATTTTAGATTCATTGCACACCAACTGAAATATTTCAGGTTTTTTATTGTTTTAATACTGATGATTTTGGCATACAGCTCATGAAAACCCAAAATTCCTGTCTCAAAAAATTAGCATATCATGAAAAGGGTCTCTAAACGAGCTATTAACCTAATCATCTGAATCAACTAATTAACTCTAAACACCTGCAAAAGATTCCTGAGGCTTTTAAAAACTCCCAGCCTGTTTCATTACTCAAAACCGCAATCATGGGTAAGACTGCCGACCTGACTGCTGTCCAGAAGGCCATCATTGACACCCTCAAGCAAGAGGGTAAGACAGAAAGAAATTTCTGAACAAATAGGCTGTTCCCAGAGTGCTGTATCAAGGCACCTCAGTGGGAAGTCTGTGGGAAGGAAAAAGTGTGGCAAAAAACGCTGCACAACGAGAAGAGGTGACCGGACCCTGAGGAAGATTGTGGAGAAGGACCGATTCCAGACCTTGGGGGACCTGCGGAAGCAGTGGACTGAGTCTGGAGTAGAAACATCCAGAGCCACCGTGCACAGGCGTGTGCAGGAAATGGGCTACAGGTGCCGCATTCCCCAGGTCAAGCCACTTTTGAACCAGAAACAGAGGCAGAAGCGCCTGACCTGGGCTACAGAGAAGCAGCACTGGACTGTTGCTCAGTTTTGCATGTCATTCGGAAATCAAGGTGCCAGAGTCTGGAGGAAGACTGGGGAGAAGGAAATGCCAAAATGCCTGAAGTCGAGTGTCAAGTACCCACAGTCAGTGATGGTCTGGGGTGCCATGTCAGCTGCTGGTGTTGGTGCACTGTGTTTTATCAAGGGCAGGGTCAATGCAGCTAGCTATCAGGAGATTTTGGAGCACTTCATGCTTCCATCTGCTGAAAAGCTTTATGGAGATGAAGATTTCATTTTTCAGCACGACCTGGCACCTGCTCACAGTGCCAAAACCACTGGTAAATGGTTTACTGACCATGGTATTACTGTGCTCAATTGGCCTGCCAACTCTCCTGACCTGAACCCCATAGAGAATCTGTGGGATATTGTGAAGAGAAAGTTGAGAGACGCAAGACCCAACACTCTGGATGAGCTTAAGGCCGCTATCGAAGCATCCTGGGCCTCCATAACACCTCAGCAGTGCCACAGGCTGATTGCCTCCATGCCACGCCGCATTGAAGCAGTCATTTCTGCAAAAGGATTCCCGAGCAAGTATTGACTATTGAGTGCATAACTGAACATAATTATTTGAAGGTTGACTTTTTTTTTTGTATTAAAAACACTTCTTTTATTGGTCGGATGAAATATGCTAATTTTTTGAGACAGGAATTTTGGGTTTTCATGAGCTGTATGCCAAAATCATCAGTATTAAAACAATAAAAGACCTGAAATATTTTAGTTGGTGTGCAATGAATCTAAAATATATGAAAGTTTAATTTTTATCATTACATTATGGAAAATAATGAACTTTATCACAATATGCTAATTTTTTGAGAAGGACCTGTATATGTTCATCACTAAATCCTGGACAAAGGTTGGTGATTTAACCCCTTTTTCTGAATTGGTTCTTGATGACTGCATTTTTTCAACTCTCTCCGCCCAAATGGACGTGGGGGTGGGATAGTGACAATTTAAAAAAACCTCTTGCGCCATGGTGGTCAGTTCCAGTAAATGTATTTACCAGTTTTAAGGCTTAGCTTCTTCGTCTCGACTGGAATGGTCGCGTTTAGCTAGGGGTGATTTACCATCCTCCACACTCATCCAAGGATTTCATACAGCAATTCACTGAACTTATCGGCAATATTGCCAAAACTTATGACTACTTTTTATTAGGGCCGGGACTTTAACGCGTTAATTAAGATTAATTAATTACAGACTTTAACGCGTTAATTAATTACACAAAAAAATATTTTTAATCGCACTTATTTTTGCACCGCGGAATGTTTCTCACTGGATGAGTTTCGGCGGACCGATTATACTGGCGCACCAACTAGCGTTCATGACGAAGAAGCTGGCGAGATCGCTTTGGTTGGCCGGTGGATGGGAAATTTTGTTACAAAAAACGAACGGATGGAAGCGTCGATAAGAGCATGGTTGTGTGCAAGCTATGCAACAAGGAATTCGCTATTGCTATTAGTGTAGTGTAGCAATATGCTATTGCTACACTTAATGGCAAAAATTGCACTGGTCTGCTGGACTTGGTTGAACAAAAATAAACAATATTTTGTATTCAGTCATTATTCAATGGTATACTAAAAATCCATGTGAAAAAAATTACTTCTCACTGTTCTCAGGTCAAATATTTATGCAATTAAAATGCGATTAATTTCGATTAATTAATTACAAAGCCTCTAATTAATTAGATTAATATTTTTAATCGAGTCCCGGCCCTACTTTTTATACATGGTTTTAACATCCATGTATGCTGTCAGTCTAACCCTTTATCCAAGGACTTTCTCAACCCCATTGACTCTTTTAACCTGGTCTAATAGATAAGACTCCTCTCATATTCAGGGCCATTCTCTGGACCTTGTACTCTCCCATGGGTTTGCCATCTCTGATACTCTGATATTCTTGTATCTGACTTTTTGCTCTCGGACCATAAGCCGATTTTATTCTCTGTGTCTCTTCCTAATCTCTCACGTCTCTACGAAAGCTATAACTTTGTCTCATTACTATTCTCCTCGGTTTGGTACAAATTTTAATCTGTGTTTTATGGAATCATGTTCACATTTGATCTGTACTTTGACTCGCCGTTACCTGATTTGGATGTTGCTGACCAACATCTAAATCTATTAAACTCTGCATGGCTGGATGTATTAAATGTCACTGCTCCTCTCAAGCCCTACAAGCCCTGATTCTGATACCCGACTTTTAAGACAAGCATGCAGAAAGAACTATTCAATAACGCGATTAGAACGAAGCACTTAAAGGTGCTCTAAGCGATGTCACACGTTTTTTAGGCCAAAACTTTTTTTGTCACATACAGCAAACATCTCCTCACTATCCGCTAGCTGCCTGTCCCCTGAACACACTGTAAAAAAACGCGGTCTCTGCAGACACCCCAGGCTCCACAAACGGCAACAAAAACAAACTGAGCTTACCCGCACCACGAAACATAACAAACTGTTCCAGCCAATGACCGACAAGAAGGGTTTGGGGGTGTGGTTTGGGGGGTTAGTGTGCGGATGAGGAGGAGGGAGGGTCTAGCTAGCCTCCGTTTTGTTTGACAATAGTTCGAACGTCAACAAGAAGTGACGTCACCCAGGATCACTTAGAGAACCTTTAAGAATAAATAACTTACTTCATCAGCTGAATCCGTTGCTCCTCGAAATGAAACTACCATCACTTCTGAGGTAACTTTTCCAGGACTATTACGATAGTATTATTCCTCACAGCGCAGCAAGACGAGGTAAAGTACAAGATTCTTATTAAACTGGTTTTATCCAGCTGATGTGGGCGTTGGCATGGCTTGCCTCAATATTTGTGTTTGAATAGAGCGCGCTCTCAGTGGGCGTGTCACATTAACACGTCATACGGTATTATTAGCTGAAAGGAAAAATACTGACATCTCTCTCTTTTCATACAGATTACATAAACTGAGAATATTTGTTTTTTATATAAATTACTTCATTTAAAAGAAGAGAATTTCAGCTTCATAAAGAGAAATCGCTCGTGTCTCTATGACAAGTATTGACTGAGTTACAGTTCATTTTTCGGACGCGTTTCAGAATGGACTTCACTCACAGAGAGAAGGCAAAACGCGCATCATGTTTATTTTTCTTTATTTGACAAAAAGCACAACACTTTGTTTTTATTGTGAGTATACACAAAGAACTTTAGACACTTAACAGGATCGAATGATGTATAACACTTATATGTAAGATCAAAATCAGTATTTTGAGTCTCTTTTGCACTTATAAGAAAAAAAGTGAGCTGGTATCGCCGGCGATACCGCCGACCCCAGAGGGTTAATTTATACTGTATCTTTTAACTAGTGGTCGGCCGATATTGATTTTTTTTGATTGCCGATATCTTAGAGAGCAGGGTGACCGATGGCCGATACAAAGCCGATATTTTTATATACACTGAACAAAATTATAAATGCAACACTTTTGTTTTTGCCCCCATTTTTCATGAGCTGAACTCAAAGATCTAAGACATTTTTTTATGTACACAAAAGGCCTATTTCTCTCAAATATTGTTCACAAATCTGTCTAAATCTGTGTTACTGAGCACTTCTCCTTTGCCGAGATAATCCATCCACCTCACAGGTGTGGCATATCAAGATGCTGATTAGACGGCATGATTATTGCACAGGTGTGCCTTAGGCTGGCCACAATAAAAGGCCACTCTAAAATGTGCAGTTTTACATCACACATCACAATGCCACAGATGTCGCAAGTTTTGAGGGAGTCTGCAATTGGCATGCTGACTGCAGGAATGTCCACTAAAGCTGTTGCTCGTGAATTGAATGTTAATTTCTCTACCATAAGCCGTCTCCAAAGGCGTTTCAGAGAATTTGGCAGTACATCCGACCGGCCTCACAACCGCAGACCACGTGTAACCACACCAGCCCAGGACCTCCACATTCAGCATCTTCACCTCCAAGATCGTCTGAGACCAGCCACCCGGACAGCTGCTGCAACAATCGGTTTGCATAACCAAAGAATTTCTGCACAAACTGTCAGAAACGGTCTCAGGGAAGCTCATCTGCATGCTCGTCGTCCTCATCGGGATCTCGACCTGACTGCAGTTCGTCATCGTAGTTACTGACTTGAGTGGGCAAATGCTCACATTCGATGGGGTCTGACACTTTGGAGAGGTGTTCTCTTCACGGATGAATCCCGGTTTTCACTGTATAGGGCAGATGGCAGACAGCGTGTATGGCGTCTTGTGGGTGAGCGGTTTGCTGATGTCAACGTTGTGGATCGAGTGGCCCATGGGGTTATGGTATGGGCAGGCGTATGTTATGGACAACGAACACAGGTGCATTTTATTGATGGCATTTTGAATGCACAGAGATACCATGACGAGATCCTGAGGCCCATTCATCCACAACCATCTCCTCATGTTGCAGCATGATAATGCACAGCCCCATGTTGCAAGGATCTGTACACAATTCCTGGAAGCTGAAAACATCCCAGTTCTTGCATGGCCTGCATACTCACTGGACATGTCACCCATTGAGCATGTTTGGGATGCTCTGGATAGGTGTTTGCAACAGTGTGTTCCAGGTCCTGCCAATATCCAGCAACTTCGCACAGCCATTGAAGAGGAGTGGACCAACATTCCACAGGCCACAATCAACAACCTGATCAACTCTATGCGAAGGAGATGTGTTGCACTGCGTCGGGCAAATGGTGGTCACACCAGATACTGACTGGTTTTTGGCCCTCCAAAACCTTTTCGGTAGCCGAAATTTCGGTGCATCCCTCAACCCAAACCTAAAATACACACTCAGCATCACAAGTGCAATTCTGTACCAGGTACACTGCAGTGGGACAGTTAAAGAGTCAGACTGGTAACCCGAAGGTTGTGGGTTTGATTCTCAATAGGCAGGAAATTACTGAGGTGCTCTTGAGCAAGGCACCTAACCCCCAATCGATCCTTGGGCGCCGCAGCAAAAATGGCTGCCCAATGCTCTGGGTGTGTGTGTCCATGGTTTGCAGTGTGTTTGTGTGTTCACTACTCACTACTCCCAATGTGTGCATTAACTTGGATAGGTTAAATGCAGAGGACACATTCTGAGTATGGGTTACTATACTTGACCTTCACAGGTCACTTAATATATTTATTATATCAGGTAATATTATTATATTACCAAGCAAGTTTACTACGCTAGAAAACCCATATGGAGCTGATTATGTGATGATGCAAGTGTGAAAATGTGTATGTTTAAAAAACATGCACTACATCATAGGTCATAGTGTAGTATCATGCAAGGAACCACACGAAAAGTCTTTATTAATAAATAACCTGCGCCTGTAATCATAATTTATGAAAAGAATAAAAAAAAATGAATTACTTCCTCTAGTGTTCATTTCAACTGGAAACCACAATGAATTGAATGTGTAGTAGGCTATGTTTTTGGAGTTTAGTAATGTAGGTAGAGGTAGGTTTTTTTGTTGCTTTGTTATTTGTGGCAGGACATTGACATAAATGCAACTTGAAATTAACAGTGATAGGCCTATGATGCAGTTTGGCAAGAAAGTCCCATGAATACATCTAAGAGAAATGCTCTAATCAGTATGTCAGGGTTTTCCAGAGACTGACTGTTTTTTCATTGCTCTTTTGCTAATGTATCATCTTTTTCCATTTCTTTTCAAACCTCTTTTTAGCTATTACACTATTACTGAATTTTATCATTACTTTTGGTGCTCTGTTTTATTTCGAGGCATGCTTCTATACTCACATTCACCTGAAAGATCTGATAGAGAGTGTGTGTATGTATGTATATATATATATATATATATATATATATATATATATATATATATATATGAAATGCATTGTTTGTTTACCCATTCTTCACCAGGGCATTGCCGTTGAATCAAAGCTTATAACCTGCCTGTACTAGCTCATGTTATTTATTTGTACTTTATTTGTTCCCCCGCTGTACATTCCTTTTGCGGTCTCTGTTGTAGATGAGAGCTTATCTCTGCTGTCTGTTCCCAGCTGGCACTGGTCTCGAGGGTATGAGAGCGTACAGGGAAAGTATGCAGGGAAGTGAGTGTATGATGTGGAAGGGGAGAGAGGGGGATGTTTGGAGCCCTATCAGGTCTTGGCCCAGTTTTCCCCACTGTTTTTCCCATCAATCCAGGCAGGAAGTTCCATACAAGCCTAGCTCAGTGAAGAAAGTCATCTGGTTTCCTGTAGGTCAGATATTTCCTCTCGCACAGCATGTCAGAGGATCTATATAGTTTTTTTTTTTTTTGTTATTATTATTTTGTAAAATCAATTCCAGAAGACATCTTCAAGCTAAACTTCTTTATAGCTGTTGAAATATTTATTCTCTGCAATCAAGATACCTTGCCTTTTATACCCCAAGTTTATGAGCAGAGTTTAATGTCAGCTTTGAGCACGATCATTTCATAAGTATACAATCTGTATTTATTGAGGCTGTCAACCATTAAAAAAAAAATAACAATATTAAAATGTACTGTGTTAAACATTGTACTCTACCGTTTATCATTTTGGGCTCTGTTAATTCTTTACAAGAAATTAATACTTTTATTAAGCCAGGATGCATGCAATTTTTCATACAGTAAAGACTTTTACATTGTAACAAAAATATATATTTCAAATAAATACTGTACTTATGAACTTTCTGTTCATCAAAGAATCCTAAAAAAAAACCATCATGGTTTCCACAAAAAATATTAAGCAGAACAACTTTTTTTTTAACCTTGATAATAATAAAAAGAAATGTTTCTTGAGCACCAAATCAGCACATTAGAATGATTTCTGGAGGATCCTGTGACATTGAAGACACTTAAACTGTAGTATATGTTAATTCATTGCATGCAGTAATTTTGACAAATTTAGTATTATAAACCGAGTCAGGGTCAACCTCAATGCTTTTGAAAGTTGACATTAAAACTCTCAGTAAAGTCCAAATAAAAGGGGTTTAATATTGTCTTGATTTGCAACATCAATCCAAGGTACATTTATGTATTTGGCAAATGTTTTCATCAAAAAAGCAGTGTTTTTCAGTAAGTGTGATAACTGGCAATTGAACTCATGATCTTGCCTATGGCTGGCAACAGCTGATTTTTAGGAACACCATTAAAATGGCAATCACAATTAAGTGGAACAATCACTTCCTTTTGTACAATCAGGGGAACTACACAAAATAATTTCTGTATCCCAATTCCGCACTGTTATCAGTCAAGTGTGAACTACTATTGCACTAGATATTACATTTTTTGTGTTACTCACCAGGGTTTTTAATATAGTTAAAATAAGGGTGATAATTTAGCTTGTATATATTCTGTAGTTTGTTACAATTACCCTTCGAATGCTTTATCAGTGAATGAAGTGTGCCATATGAACTAATGTTGGCCCTGACCCGTTCACCGTCACCTGCTCTGCTTTGCTCTGGCCTCTTCTTTATCCTTGCCTGAGCTCTTGACGTGTCCCATGATTGCCCCCAGCAGCCCTGCAATCAGAGAGGGTGAAGCTGAATAGGTCAGCTTGCCACTCCACTCAAGCAGAGGGCATACCTCTCCTGTGCATGAAATCAGTGACCTTCTTCTAAACTGGCATCCATTTAAACAGCTGAAAATGAGAGAATCTGTGCTGTGTGGGAATAGAATCATCATTGATCTCTGAGCTTCTCCCTTAGCTGTAGAGAGGCTCACTGGGCGACACAGCTGAAGAATGCTCATCACTTTTAGTGGTACGGCAGCTCCACAGGCCCAACTCACAGGGGTTCGGTGATGAACGAGTGTAGCAGAATGTGGACACTACTCAGGGAATCCTAATGAACTCCTCTAGCTGGGGGAGGAGGAGTAGGGCCATCATTAATGTTTCAGAAGCTTAAGAAGCATGCATATGTAGGTCATATCCATATCTGCCATCATTTTAGTTTGCCCAGCCCCTGTTTAACCTTGTTTAACTGGCATTTTCTGTAAAGCCGATGATACATTGTGCATGTATTCCACTGTGTTGTCATTTGGATTTTACCAGTACCATCTTTTAACACTTTTGAGCTATTTCCCTAAGTGTTCCTAGAAAGTGCTTCTATCTACAGTCAAATAAAGCCACTGACCATTGTTTTTGTTACATTATTGAATGTTTTGGGTCTGTAAGATAAAAAAAAAAAAAAAAGGAAAGATATTAATACTTTTATTCAGCAGTGATGCATTACATTCAAAACACATTAAATTTAAATCAAGTGACAGTAAAGACTTTTTAATTGTTACAAAAAATGTCTATCTCGAATAAATGTTATTTTGAATGTTTTGATAAAAATAATGGTTTCCACAAAAATATTAAGTAGCACAACTGTTTTCTGTAACAATTTTACGTTAGCAGTAAATGTTTGAGGTATGTAGTATAATATGCATGATCTTATTGGTCAAATAAATGCATCAGTGGTGTCTTACTGACTTACTTTTGACTCTAAACTTTTGAATGGTAGTGTACAATATATTATACAATTTTATTATTTAAGCTATTTTTGGGATATTGCCCATCCCCAACATGACTAAATGGGACAACAAGCATCTTAAATGGACAGCTTTAAATAAGCCTTCGTTAGCAGATTCCTGCGTCTTCCTGCCCGGTGTCCTAGTTTCCTATTGAAGCGTTTTTTTGGGGACCACCAGGAACAATAGCTGGAAGCAGTGGGTCATGTTCCCCTTTCCTCTGCTCAAGAAGACTAGTATGAAACGTTCTTCTGTGGTCTTCTTATTATTCTGAATGATCTTATGAATCATAACAAGATGCAGAAATAGCCTGTTTGGATTTCAGACCTAATTAATCTTAAGTATCATCCTCATTAATCAGCTGTGGTTCTCCAAAGAACATCCACCATATAAAAATAGTGCGCAAATTACACAACTCAATTTAATAAGTATCACTAATAGACTGTTCGCAAAGACCCGCCCCCTTTAGTTACTGTTACTATGTCCGACAAGCTATGCCACTCTCACGCGGCGCCACACATCATGTTCTCACGCAGTGAAAAATACATCGCGGAGCAAAAAGGACACTGACAACACGCTGACAGACAGGACAGAGCAGGTTACTTGTAATATGAAACAGTCTCAACTTTCAAATTTGGTCATTTTTTTTCAATTAATTTAAACAATAAATGCCGTTTTGTGGCTCTTTAATGTGCTGTGACAGATCGCTGTAACGTCTCCGTTAAAACTGCTCGTAAACCGATCATCTCTTCCTTCTAGTTAATTTATAGCATTAAGTAAACATGAATGAACATCATAAGGATTGTTTCAACCCCAGAAAGACGTCAGTACACGTAGTTTTTCAAGTGCCATTTATGCAAGAATCACTCTGTTGATGTGATTTTACTTTTCTTATGGTGTGTACTTTTCAAGTAATGCGTCATAAGTGGTTTATTGTGCTCATCTGTTAGCCTAGAAATTTAGACGCACCCTAGCGGCAGCAAAAATTATTTTGCAGCAAAGTGTGGTCTAGCAACTCTCCATAGACTTTTGAGCTGGAAAAAACAAAAACTGGCCAGGCCAATCACATCGTGTATAGAGTCGGCGGGCGGGCTTAACATAATGACGACAGAGTTGTGACGGTTCCGCGTGATTTCCATAGGTGATTTCCCTGCTACTTGAAAACAAAGAAGATGCAGCTGGCGAACAGCGGTCTTTCGAATCGGCTTTGGCCGCGACTCTGGATGATTTGGAGTTAAGAGAACGTCACTGTCATTCTTAAAAAAGGAAGATGTGTTCGGAGTTTTGATGACCGGATACGGCAAAAGTTTAATATATCAACTAGCTCCGCTGGTGGGAAAACGCATGGGACTCACTCATCCACAGCCGTTCGTTGCTCTGGTTGGTTGTAGCGCTGTCCTATTGCGTGCAGAGGGAATTTGAAAGACAACAGTTTATCCCGCCCCTCGGATTGAGGTATGCCAATTGTGAGTTCCCAGACCTAACATCTTGATGTAGGTCTGGCTTGCCAGGCTACTCATCTGTAGATGTTGTGGATGGGAAAAGTACCAGCGCTGCTCATAAAAATAAACCCAGGGCTTTCCTTCCACACTATTTTAATTTCATAAATGGGTGTTTTCCCTGGTGTTGCGTTGGCAAGTGAGAGCCATTGCTACAGATGTCCTGAAGAAGAAAGATGCAAATAAAAAGGATACCCTTACAAATATATTGTGAAATGTATTGAGAAATTCACTCAAGTGATTACGAGGTTTTTCCATTTATACCATCTGCACTTTGAATGGCTGGTTTCCACCTTGTTGTTGCATTGCACACACTACAAAATCATGTTGCAATAATAACAAACAGGTTTGAAAATATGGCAGCGCCTGTGACTGCTCGAGACGCGCTCTGATGTCAGAAGACTTCTCTGACTGGCTCTTACTTGACAAGCATTGGTGACGCAACAAGCACCGATGTAGCCGCAATCCAGGGGTTTTGTCGCAGACCTTGGAAATCTGTCTGTGACAGCAAAGTCCAACCAAAACTCATGTAGTGTGAGCTTCCCTTAAGACAACCTGTTTTGTTAATCCTGGAACAACATTCCTGTCTGAAAACATAACCCCACCCATAACGTATCCCTAAAATCAGAGGGAACATATTGGTGAATAACACTGATGTAGAAGCACACAGCCCTGGTTGTACGCCTAAACTTCACATAAATTGTAAACTTGTCCTTCAAATCTGATTGGTTGATTGGAATGTTGATCCATGAACATGTACTTGGTGCTCAAATGTACTTTTGAAAAATGTCATGGTATTGCATTTGATAAATGCGTGGGAAATGTTGTGGTATTAATCATGTACATGGCAAAAACATGTTGCTTTTTTGTAAATGTGATATGTGAGTGACAAGAAGAAGCCTCCAAAAATAAAACTAAGTTTACTCTTACTGGTGCTGCTGGGCAGTAAACCCTTTTTTTTTTAATCCAACAGGCTTTGTAGTAATACTAATAACTTTCTACATAATTTGCATCTATTTAGTAAGAAACATGCCATAAGGATTACCTTTACAATTGTCTGAAAGTTTTATTAAAGTATAGAGTGTTAATTCTAAAATGCTTTGGAACCAGCATGATAAAATATATTTGTATTATATGATTTATGTACCATGATCCAAATGAACGTTTAAATGCACACCTGTTCTTGTGTCGATGGTTCAGCTTCTCCATAATAGTTTTGTTTCTCCTCAGGTGGTGCCAGTTTGTCTGTGGGCGTCTTGTGGTGTACCTGAGGGAGACAATTAGAAATGGCAGCCAATAAGAGTAGGGGTCAGAGCTCCCTCGCCCTGCACAAGGTCATTATGGTGGGCAGTGGAGGCGTAGGAAAGTCCGCCCTCACACTTCAGTTTATGTATGATGAGGTAAGTCAACAGACCATATGTTGTACAACATCTGGTAGATGCCGGAGGCTCTACTTACTCCATAAGTGTCCAAAAAAAAGTGTTGCTAGTCTTCAAGATACTCTTGTTCTCTGCATTGCCATGGTTTATTTACTTTATCAGTGATATTGGAAATTTTTCTCCTTTAGTTTGTTGAAGATTATGAGCCCACAAAGGCCGACAGCTACAGGAAGAAAGTGGTGTTGGATGGAGAAGAGGTGCAGATTGACATTTTGGACACAGCTGGGCAGGAAGACTACGCGGCCATCCGAGACAATTATTTCCGTAGCGGGGAGGGTTTCCTGTTGGTGTTCTCCATAACCGAGCACGAGTCTTTCACAGCCACAGTAGAATTCAGGTCTGTGGTATTGCACCATTCTTGCTACTTGAATTGTAAGCTAGTATAATCAGAAAATTGGATCTCCCATTGTGGCCTTGTATAGTCAGAAAATTGGACCACTCAACATTAAATGTATCAGTGTGTGTTTGCAGGGAGCAGATCCTGCGGGTTAAAGCTGAGGAGGAGAAGATTCCACTGGTTTTGATTGGAAATAAGTCGGACCTTGAGGATCGGAGGAAGGTTTCAGTGGCGGAGGCCAGAGGAAAAGCAGAAGAGTGGGGTGTGCAGTATGTAGAGACTTCTGCCAAGACACGAGCCAATGTGGACAAGGTCATTTTTCTGCTTGTTTTTTTTCTAAATTTAGATGATTCATTTATAACTTTTAAGTTTCAGTTTTAAATGGTGTGTGTGTATATATATATATATATATATATATGTGTATATTTATGTATATGTATGCATTTATTTATTTATTTTTGTTATTATAATTTTTTTGTTTGTTTTTAAACCATTTAGAAGCATAGTAACAAATTGTTCCATTGCTGCCCCTAACCATACACTTGCTTTGATAATATGCATCCAGTCTGTATTCCGGAATGATAGATGCCTTGAATGCAGAAATATGATGGCGGGCGGCTACAGTTTATTAAATGTAGCAGAATCCAATTTTGGATTATTTTCTGTGTAATGCAGTCTCTGATGGAAGTATACCATCAATATGTATTGCAGTGCCACAATTCAAACATGTGCTTGCTGTTCAGCGAGCAAAAAGTACATCAAGTTTTTATCTCTTTAATTCTACTTGGTGGTAAATTTTTTTAATGCATTTTGTTAAATATTTTTTCGCTGCTAGTATTCATTTGTTAACAATTATACATTTTATTATACTGATAAATGTTTTTTTTATCTAATGAGGGAGGTTTGAGCTGCAAAGGGAAACAACAAAAAGAATAGTCTTTTTCTCTTTATTCTAACTTATTTTTTTTTATTATTTAATAAAAAAAATGTACAAAATATTTTTTGCACTGATAATTTTCGATTTTATACAACCATGTCATACTGAGCAATAATGAAACTTTTGTTTTTCCAAAGGTATTTTTTGATCTAATGAGGGAAGTCCGTGCTAAAAAGATGTCAGAAAATAAGGACAAAAACGGGAAGGGAAAAAATAAGAAGAATAAGAAGAGCTTCAAAGAGCGATGCTGTTTACTTTGAACTACACATGGACTTTTCCTCACCAAATCTACTTGCAACTCTGTGGGGAAACTCCCATCAGAGTGCTTTTTCTTTATTAAAATAACTTAATGCGTAAGGTTTTGTACTTGGAGAGGTAAGCCTTTATCACAATCTTTTATTTGCTTAGTTAATTTCAAACAACTAGATTTAAGAATGGTATGCATACGTTTTAATGGACGATGATGACCACTATATGGCTACTGGTTAAAGAAGACTGTGGCACTTTAGGACCTTATTAAATGTAGTTGGCCAACATGCGCCCAACACTAACTTTATAATATCTTTCCCTCCACAGTTTTTAGTTGGCAAAGTTATCTCCTCATTTTTTTTAGTGCACATCTTTTGAGTATTTCTGTGTCAGTTTTTTTTTTCAAATCTATCCATTTTTATTTCAACTCCTGTTGACACCATCATGGTATAGAGAGCAAGAAATGTTTTTGTAGATGATGTCAGTACTGTGATTTTCAACGTTGAAAACCTGCTATGAATGACGCCATTGAAAAGCACACGTGGTACTGAGGACAGAATGCGAAGCATGGATCAATAGCGCCACCCGGTGGTTTAAAAGTATATCTTTCAGGAAGTCCTCATGCCTAACTACAAGTTACTAACCTCTGTGAACTTATCTGCCTTTATGCTTTGGTGTTTTATTGAAATATTTTTGTAATACTTGTTACATTTTCACCACTGTCTTATGAGAAGAATGTATTCTGTGTGAAAACGTGCCAACAAGCATCATGACTTTGCAGCATTTTCAGACTGATCATAAGACACATTTTATTTAGTGTTTGTTTAGCACCCTGAGCTTGGAGCTGCGGTTTCACCAGTCATTTAAATAACGGCTCTTTTATACAAATATCACCTAACCTAAACTGCTATTTGTATTGTAGTTTTCCACTGCTTTTAGAAGAACAATGTCAAGTATGTTGCCAAATAAAAAATTTTCCTCCTTTGTATCACTTGTTCTTCACTTCTAAGATTCAAAGAATTTTTATTAGTCAAATCAAGTAGATTGTTTCAAAGCAGCTTTACAGTGATATACAGGAAAATAATGATCAATGATGCAAACAGTTCATTTCGGCTGTAAAGCCGCTCTAAAAAGACTACTAGTGTCAGTACTTCAGTTGATTACGTTTGGTTCAGAACTGTGTAAAGTTAATAAATTATGGAATGAGTTCAATTCAGCTATAAGCAGCTCTGGAGAAAACAGTGATGTCATCGTCCCTTCTCATCCAATAGTGTCAGTGCAGTCAGACCAATAATATTGCTGAATATTAAGTATGCCCAAATAAGCAAGCCAAAGGCGACGGTGGCAAGGAAACCAAACTCCTTCAGATGACATAAATGGAGGGAAAAACCTTGGGAGAAACCAAGCTCAGTCGAGGAACCAGTTCTCCTCTGGCCAAACAAACCAACATGTGATTATGATTCCAGGCTGCATCACAAATCAGATTGTAGATTGAGCATTCAGAATATTTTATCCAGCTCCTTCTGCTGAAAGATCGGATACATTACGCCGGCATTTGGAGGGAGGAATTGAAGCTGGTTAGTAACAATAGTGTTTTCTAAGGGTAATAACTAAAGACATCGGTACTACATTTATTGGTTTAAATTTATAATTATTTTTAAATATTTAATTTAATAATTATATATATGTTTATTATTATAAACAGTATATATTATTATTAACAAAAACAAATGTTTTTGTTATTATAAATAATAATAATAATACACCTAGTGGGCCACACTCCAACATATTTACATTTGTACATTTAGAAAAGCTAAAATTCTAATTTTATTTATAAATTGATTAGGCATGATTAATTTCTGTTAGTGTTGGATTTCAAATTCATCAGCATAAATATGTTGCACAGTATATAAAAAAATCATAGAGGTAGAGAATATCAATATTTATAATCAGTCTGAAACTTTGTTTTCACCACTGCATTATGAATATATTCTGCTCTATTGGCAGAGCAGCAGAAGAACAAAGACAGCGGTGTTCTGCTGATAAACCTGCAGTTTTCCACTGGATGGCAGTCATGCTGTTTCCACAGATTCAGATTGTGCTGCTGGCTGCCACATGCAACTATTTCTGAATATATTGATCAGGATCAGTGGTTCGCATGAACAGTTTCTAATGCATGCCATTTGTTACACGTACATGGCATTTGGTAGCAATAGCCAATAAGTACCTTAATGGAGACTACAATTAGGCAAGGTTATGCATGATTATACGGTATGTTTTCTTCTGTAATTAAGAAACATTACATTTTGAGACCAAGCAATTTTGCACTGATATCCACCCTTTGCCATTATCATCAGTAAGGAACATGTCATGCTTTTCCTTGCATTGCATTTCTTTATACATCCTCTCAAGCCATTAGTGTTATCAGGGAAAAGCTATATCAGAAGATTTGACATTAACAGTATAACAGATAATCTTATATTAAACCATTATTCAAACTATGAAATAATGATTGCTGTCAAATATTTAATTCATAGTGGCTTTTGTGTTTCCATATATGTGTATGGACAGTATATATATATATATATATATTTTAAGGTAACAGTATAAGATCTGCTATTGCTTTAGGCAAGTCTCTGCTTCCTATTATTTGGGTTATGCAATTAAGTAGGCCTATTATAGTTCAAACCCATACAGAACAACAAAATATGTGAAAGTTATAAATAAGAGATCATTTACTTTCTGTGTCTTAGGCTGTTTCACATTTTTAAACGATAGTTTTGTTTGGAAGAGAGAAGTAGTGGATGAGTGGATTAAAGATTGCATATTGATCAAAAGGCTTCTTTCAAATGTCATTTGCGTTCACCCTGTGCACAATGTGTATTCATAAACCTTGCATTGGTATATGATTGATGTTGTCATAATTGTTTTTACAACTTCTTTAATCAAAAGGAGATGTCTTGCTTCTGTTTGTATTAAAGCAACCATTACAACAAAAGAATGTGCTGAAAACTGAACTGAACTGATATTAGTCTTATTTTAAGACAATCTTGGGGAACATTTGTGGTTGTGGTTACAGTTCAGAGGCAGAAGCAGCCAGCCAAATGTCTCAAGAAGTCTCCCTCTGGGCATTTTTTATGGTTCTCTGTGAGTTTATGCACCCATATCACCATTATGAATCCCGTAGCCAGTGAACTTTTAAAAAAAAAGATTATAGAGGGATATTTTCCTCATATTTAACACAAAAACATCCTGCTTTTTTCCCATGACTTCTGTCTTCTGAAAGAATATTTCTGTGATTGATCATGCTTTTTTCATTAATGATTTCTGACTAAATTTGAGTTGCAAGAAAGCAAAGAGGCCAGCCGCCGATGTTCTTCTATATCTGCAGGTAGACACTAATATAAGTACAAGACATTTTCCCTGATGCGATCACACCACCACTGTGTGGATCTGTTGCACTGCTCTTAATATTCACTCAAGTGTTTGTAATAAGATGCTTATTAAAAAAAATCAGCTGTTTTGTTGAGGATTATTGCAGCCGTATTTTTTTTTTCTGTTGAAGAAAGCAATACCCTTTACTAATATCCTATCTCAAGGCTGAATATTTCATTTCTGGTTTCTTCGCTGAACAATACTTCAAATAAATCTTAAAGCTATTATTTCACTGGCTGCAAATTGCACATCTTTAGAACAGAACTGATAAATGCCAGACTCCAAGGTCTAAGGGGGAAATCACTGAGAATGAATTGTATCCGCCAATTGTGTTTATTTGCACATGATGTCTGCATTGTTTGAAAGAAATTATGCAGTTCATGAAGAAACACCCTATCCATCCATCCATCCATTCTTTCTATCAATTGTTCATCTATCTATCCATCCATCATCTATTCTTTCTGTCAGTTGTTCTCATCCATCCATCCATCCATTCTTTCTGTCAATTTGTCTCCATCCATCCATCTTTCTATTAATTGTTCTCAATCCATTCATCATCTATTCTTTCTGTCAGTTGTTCTCATCCATCCATCCATTCTTTCTATTAATTGTTCTCAATCCATTCATCATCTATTCTTTCTGTCAATTGTTCTCCATCCATCCATCCATCCATCAATCCTTTCTGTCAATTGTTCTCCATCCATCCATCCATCCATCCATCCTTTCTGTCAATTGTTCTCCATCCACCCATCCATCCATCCTTTCTGTCAATTGTTCTCCATCATCTATTCTTTCTGTTAATTGTTCTCCATCCATCTATTCGTCATCTATTCATCTGTCAATTGTTCTCCATCCATTCATTCGTTCTTTCTGTCAATTGTTCTCCATCCATCCATCATCTATTCTTTCTGTCAATTATTGTCATCCATCCATCCATCCATCCAATAACATATTTCATCATCATTTAATGAATAACTAATGCACGACTGCTAAATCATCCTTTAAAATATAAAGTTTACAGTCAATGAAAAGCAGTGCAACTGTTTTGAGAAAATTGTAATTTGCCTAAAGCTTATGCCTTTATCCATTATAACAATGTAATTCTGTTACCTGTGTGAAATGTCATTACAGTATTTAAATGAGTTGTTTAGCATAATGCTCCTTTGACTCGTTCGGGACAGATGAGGCTGTAGGCTGATGATTGAATCTCTGTCCATGGTACTGAAGATCACTTTGTAGTCCAGCAATCCTCCAGATTGATTCGGCAGCTCTCCGCAGGTGCAGAACCACAGTCTGACTCTCATTAACTGATAGCAGCTGAGATGGAAATATCAGCAGGGAAAAAGTGAATCAGTGCTGAGCCCAGAGACTGTCACACAGAGGCCAGAGCCCTGCGGATATTAGATGTAAAGGCCTGCATGGTCTTGCTGGGGCACAGTGTAAGTTGTTACTGCCACTGACCACCACTTCTTTCCAGAGGATGAAATAGCAAAGTAGAACAGCAAAGCCGATAAGACTCTGAAGTTTCTGAAGTTGACAGAAGTACAATGAAACACCTCAGAGATCTGCTAAAAGTGATTTCTGGTATTAGGTCAGATGCAGAGCTAAGTCAAGGCACTGCATGTTTTTCATTACTAGTCTAATAAAAGTACCTACTTGTATTTATTATAGCACTTCTGTGGGTCAAAAAAAGCAATGCCATAGACTCCAGGTTCTTGGTTTTAAATACAATGCAATGCACTGTTAGCTGCTTTGGGTGGAAGTCATTTTCAAAGTCAGAAATGTAAATAAATTGACCCAATTTACTTTGTCAAAAGGATATAGTTTACAGAAAAAAATGACATAAATGAAAATCTCTCTGAGCATTATCTCAATTTTAAAATGATAAAAAAATAAAATAATTGTCCTTCAGTTCAAATGGACTATTTCATCTATTCATTTAATTGTTGTTCTTAAGACTCAGCTCATGCCTCAGACGACTTCCCCACAATAGGGTGGAGGGAATCTAATCATAGGAGCTCACTGCTTCCGTTTATCAGGCCTGGAGGGGACCTGCTCCTTTGCATATTCATAATGCTGTTCTCCATTGTTATGAGGACTTAAGAGATGAGCTACAGCATATAGCACTGGGAGCACAGCCCTGTTCAACAACCAAATAAACAGCATTCAGAGAAACTGCTAATAACCCACAGAATCAGGTCAAGCTCAAGACGTCCGAGCTGAAAACCTCTTACGATATAAGATCTAATTACAGCATGACCCATTAACATTTTGGTGACTACAAATATTCAACATAAATGTGATGCGTTCTTGAAGATCTAAGGGTCAGTGGGAACTCATTAGTTGATCTCAATGGCTTTTCATTCATTTACGTATTTTCAGATAGAAACTTTTAAAGGATATCTGACAGTGAATTTCAAAAAAGCCTTGAGACTAATTATGTTTTTTTTTTACTTTGTTGGATTTGCCTTTAATCAGCTGAGATGTGCTTGACCGTCACGTCAAAGTTTTAGTCATTAGTCTTTGCAATGACTGATTTATAAAAGTCTTCCATGAAGGCTTTAAATAGAGATGATGTTTTAGTTTTGAGAACTAGAGGTTTTTTGAAAACCGCATCTTTTCATGTTTTCCATGAATAACAAAAATGCAGCCATGTTTTCAAGTGTTTATTCTTCTTTTTTTTCCCCCCACTGTCTAATTTTCCATCCACCTTGCAATTTAGAGACACTGCCTTCTTATCCGCCCGCTGAAAGAGAGCCTCTGATGGAGCTAGATTGGATGTAATGACATCTGTTCATCTGAATCCCGTAGACCAATCATAAGGTTTAAAGAAGAGGTGGACGGCACATTATAGGGGTGTCAGAGCTGTTAGTGTTAACACACAGAATGGCAAACTCCTGTTAGAGCCAACAGCCAGGCATTACAGACAGATGCCCTGCTCCCAGAGGAGGTCATTATTGCTCTGGCTGAGCTAGACTCACTGCAAGGAGGAAGTTTCGTGTACGGCACTCCTCTGAATGAAGTTGCAGACGAGTGGCTGACGAAAAACTGGAGTGATGTAGATAGAGCACAAAAATAATGGATTATCATGATGTTAAATTTCCTGGAGGAATGTCGGATGATATATCTAGATGGGTTTGAAATGTGATAAATCCAGCTGACAGAGTAGTCCTGACCTTAAGGCATTAGAATATGACAGCAACTAATGGTGAAATTTGACAGACCACAGAGGAATATTGTTGGACTTGAAACACCTGCAGCATAATGCACCTTTTTCCCAGTCTAAGCACATCACTTTCCAGAACATTTCAATGACTGTTTCCTGCACTGAGAAGCTCCAGACGTTTTAATAATTTAACTCACTATTATTAAAGATGAAGATGTTGCCTGTGTAGCTTAATTAAACATGATTTGTTGTTTATTTTTAAAGGATTAACATTTTAACACACATCACTGTTATTTTGAATCACTTACAGCAATTAAATGGCTAATCACTTTTTTAGTAAAACAAAATTCAAATAATCTTAACTTGAAATGAAATGACTGGAAGTTTGCAGAAGTCTATATATTGTTTTAATACTAATTCTTTAAAAAAAATCCCCCTGTAGTCAATAATATTATCCCTTAAAACACCAAAATGACATATTTAAACGTTTTTTTTTTCCATGAAAAAAAACAAAACTTCTTAAAATAGCTTGAATGTAACTCTACACCCTTGCCTCACTCATCCCAAGGCGTAATATACTGACTCTTTTGCCAAAGCGTCTATATATCCCACGCACATGGCACCCTTTAGCGTCATATGAGACGCAGATATATGGCGCCTCCTAGTGGTCTAACCCTAACACTACCCCAGACCTAAACCTACCCAAAACCGAAGCGTGTTATATTGACGCTAAAGGGTGCCATATGCGTTGGATATAGACGCTTTGGCAAAAGAGTCAATATATTACGCTTTGGGATGAGAATGCGTTGAGTATACGGGGTTCCACTCTATACTAAATTAGGCTCCGCCTCCACTCACTCACACCAGCTCAGAGATCCACTCGTTGACGATCACACATTGACACGATTGGTTACAAGGTAGTTTCTGACGTCAGAAACACCAGCGTTTTCCAATCGCGTTTTTGAGACTGTCATTGGTTCACTGCAGTTTTAAGGAGAAAATACTCAGCAATGGTGTTGACTTGAATTTGCACATGGTTTGTCTTAAAGCATATTAAAAAACACTTTATTTATTTATTTATTTATTTATTTAAAGTTTTGAAATTATATTAACAAACACAAATGCATAAAACAGTCAGGACAACAAAAGACGCATTAACACACAACGTTGAGAAAAACAAAAACAAAAAAAACAAAACATCTGGATTGCCTCAGTCAGCAAATATCTGCAAAATAATTATTGAAAATATAAACATAAATTACAATATTCACAATTGTTTTATAAATCAGTTAATTCACCACAGGAGAAGAAAATAAAAATAAATAAATAGAGGGGGAGGCTTACAGAATATATCATTGTTAAACTTCCAAAAGTCTCAAGAGGTCCCCATGTGGCTTCAAATCTTTTCTGTGAGCAGAGCTCACCAAAATGTAACTGTTCCATTTGGATAATATAAAGCATCTCATTTAACCATCTCTGGAAACAAGGGGCTTGTGAAGTTTTCCAAATGAGGAGTATTACTTTTTTGGCTGCAATCAAGCCTTCCATTTGAGCATGCTGAAGAGTATGAGGGATAGTATCCATTACATCAGAATAGCCAAAAATTGCCAGATTGTGGTCAGGTTGAATGTTAATTCTGTATGCGCTTGAAAACAATTAAAAAATGTTAGACCAGAAATCATACAAATTAGGGCAAAACCAAAATAAATGTGGTTTATCTAATATATATCTAATTTATATCTCGAATTTACAGAACAGCTCTTAATTCTCGACAGGAATTCTTCCTAGATCTCATCAGACCCTTCATCGTTCAGTTCAGTAGACCAGACTACTTTAAGGTGGTTGGTGCATATAGATGTTGCAAAAGCATGAACAAAACAAGATACCAAATGTCTGCTTTCAGGATTAGAAGATAAAAGATTGTGAAAAGTATGGTTTTCAGGTTTATTTATAAACTGTGGAATATTTTTCTTTACATAATTTCTAATTTGCAAGTAACGGAAGAAGTCAGACTGTGGGAGTGCAAACTTACTTTTAAGTTGTGAAAAAGACGCAAATTGATCATCTATATAGAGATCTCCTGTACAGCATAAACCTTTTCTCCTCCATCCTGAAAAAGCTCCATCAATCTGAGAAGGCTCAAATGAAGGATTGCATGATATTGGAGTATTGAGTGAGACCTTTTGTGATTTATAGAATTCATTTATCTGCTTTAAAATCCTTAAAGGGGTCATATAATGCCATTTTCATACAAGTTAATGTGATTCTTTAGGGTCTAAATGAAAAGTTTGTAATATGCTTTAATTAAAAATTCTCATTAGTATTGTAAGAAAACACTAATTTTACCTGGTCAAAAACAGCTCTGTTTTCAGCACGCCGGTTTCAGTGCATATGCCTTTAAATGATAATGAGCTTTGGTCACTCCGCCCCTCTGTTCTGCGGGCGTTTCGACACAAAGCACGGAGTGTTGCCTTGACAACAGTTGAGGGTATATTTTGGAGAAAGAATGGCAGCGGGAGTCTCTGAGGACACATCTGTGCAATCGTATCAGTTTGAACCGGAGTCGGACCCAGAACAAGATGATGGCCGCAAAGAAGTTCAACAATTAAGGCTCGAACAGGACGTTTCTGAATGGTTGGTTAACATAATGTCACTTTGATCTATCTTTGTATGTAGTGGCAGGGTAACGTTACTTAGTGAGATGCACGAACGCTATGTGTTTACTGATGTATACGTACTCAGTTTGTAATAACACAATAACCACAACGCGTTGTTCATTATAAACGTGGGATTAGGAATTATATTGAGAACGTCGTATAGAAAACATGCCGTAATGTACCCTGAGTGTAAACCTTAGCCGCATTCATCGTGAAGCGTACAAGCGATTTGCAAAGATTAATATAAAATATACTGTTATGTGGGTGCAGATTGACGAACCCAAAAGCAGACAGAATGCTCTTCACACAATTTATTGAAGACAAAGGGGAACACAAAGCCCACGAGGGGGCAAAACAAGACGGGACTCTGGTGACTAACTAGACAACAACACTGACAAAATACTAGAAAACAAACACTTCGAGAGATACTAACAATGACTAGACCTACAATGACTTTCAATGACAAGATACTCACAAGTAACGTTTGGCAATGAACCGACACAAGACAGCAAACACAAGGGAATTAAATAAGGAGACTAATCAAGACATAACAGGTGACACGGGTGAAGCAATAAAGACTGAATCAGGATAACAAGGGGGCGGGGTTAAGAGACAAGACAAGCACATGGCCATGACAATTGGCCATGCGCTTGTACACAAAACATGAGTCTGTCATGGTCCTGCCACAACACTAGGAAGATACACAGATAAGAAGGCAGAACCATGACAGAATCCCCTCCCTAAGGAGCGGATACCAGACGCTCCTCAGAGAGACCACAAAACAAGACGGACTAGGACATAGACATGAACCAACAAAGCATGACAAATAACATCAAGCATGAGACAAGACCGACTGAGATAGGGACAAGAACCAGCAAAACATAACAAATAACATCAAAGGCATACAAGAATACACAATCATAGGGTCCGGGTGAAACATAAGAAACATCAAACATGGCAGGGGAGGTGGAGGAATAACAGAGTTCATGGGGGGTGGTCCAGGGTGGATGGGAGGACTGGGGGTCTTGGGTCCACGGGATGAGGGCTGAGGACAAGAACTCAGGGCAGGTCTGGAGGAAGACACACGAGGACGAGACTTTGGCGAAACAGTCCGGGGTTTCGTGGTGACAGGGGGAACAGTCCGGGGACTAGTGACGACAGGGACAAACGGGGAAACAGTCCGGGGGCTGGTGGAGACAGGGACGAACGGGGGAACAGTCGGGGATTCTGCAGCAATAGACTCAGACACAGAGGACACAGAGGACACAGAGGATGAGGTAACGGGACTTCTGACGGGGGACATGGCAGGTGACAGGGCAGGACTGGGAGCGGCGCTCACGGCGACCGGCTCGGGTGCAGCGCTCACAGGGACAGGCTTGGATGCGGAGGACAAGGCAGGACAGACAGGGGGTTCAAGAATCGCGACAAGACGGGACAGGTAATTAGAAAGGGCCTTGGCCGCAATGATGACCGGCATCTCCTGATGAGCAGAAACAGCTTGCAGAACATCTTTAGCGGCTAGATCGGCCGCAACTCTCTCCGCAGATCCTGGAACAGCGCTTGCAGGAGCGGGCTCTGGAACAGCGCTTGCAGGAGCGGGCTCTGGAACAGCGCTTGCAGGAGCGGGCTCTGGAACAGCGCTTGCAGGAGCGGGCTCTGGAACAGACGGAGGGCAAGAGACTCCCCTCTTCCTCTTCTTCCTGGGTCGCGGAGCAGAGGCCGTAGCCGGGCTTGTGACCAGTTGAGGCTGTACAGCAGGGACTGCAGTCTCAGCGGAAGAGGACTCCGAAGTCGACTCCCACGACAGCCGTCTCTCTCGTTTGCCACGGAGATCAGCGGGTGCAGATGATGCCTCGGGTGTCGAAGTGGGACGAGTCTGGTCTCCAAGCGTCACGACGCCTAACATACGACCCTCCGGGATCACCGGCAGACAGGCAGGAGGTGAAGACACGATGGGACCCTGCGGCTCCTTACGAGACAAACAGTCCACCATGTCCCGGAACGGGCGGTGGACCAGCCTCTCCCGTTCAGCCAGAGGAGGCAGAGCGTTGAGACCCGCGATGAGGTAACGGTTGACAAGGATCTCAGGTAAGAAAAACCTCCTTGCTTCCACGGCCTGAGCATATCTCCTCAGAGACCTCTCTCCCTGGGGAGGGAAAGGAAGCTTGCCCAACTTGCTGTCGGTGATAGCTGACTGCCACCATAATTCCTGGTCAGCTGACTGTCGCTTAAGCAGGGAGGACATACTGTCTGCTGGGTTCAGTTCTGATCGGTTCATTCTGTTATGTGGGTGCAGATTGACGAACCCAAAAGCAGACAGAATGCTCTTCACACAATTTATTGAAGACAAAAAGGGGAAAACAAAGCCCACGAGGGGGCAAAACAAGACGGGACTCTGGTGACTAACTAGACAACAACACTGACAAAATACTAGAAAACAAACAACACTTCGAGAGATACTAACAATGACTAGACCTACAATGACTTTCAATGACAAGATTTTCACAAGATACTCACAAGTGACGTTTGGCAATGAACCGACACAAGACAGCAAACACAAGGGGATTAAATAAGGAGACTAATCAAGACATAACAGGTGACACGGGTGAAGCAATAAAGACTGAATCAGGATAACAAGGGGGCGGGGTTAAGAGACAAGACAACACAAGCACATGGCCATGACAATTGGCCATGCGCTTGTACACAAAACATGAGTCTGTCATGGTCCTGCCACAACACTAGGAAGATACACAGATAAGAAGGCAGAACCATGACAATATACAATTTTACACTCACTTCTTCTGGAGGTGCAGCAGGGACATGAATAGTTGGTACCGATTCTTTTTTCAGGAGCAGCTTCTTAGCAAAACCAGCTTTATACTGACCCTCGTTTATAAAGCAGTCTGGTGAGAAATGATTCGCGAATCGCGCAAACATGAAAGCAGTGGCGTTGCTCGTGGGGAATATTCCCTTCGAAAACAAAACTCAGCCACTGCGTCTTCAGCGTTTCGGATTTAGGAACATCAAAATGACTGTGTTCGTTATTACACCCAAGAACAGAACACCACAATCGCTTAGACGCCATTCTGCTCCAGCGTATCAACAATAGCGGATTATGATGACAGCTCGCTCAGGGCGGGTCTGTGTTGAAACGCTGCTGTCAATCAACAATCGTGGGAGGGGCGTCCATTTTATTGACGTCACAAAAACGAACGGCTCAATTTGAGGCAGGGGAAAACATATAAGGAGATTAAAACAAAAACACTGGATAGATTTTTATCATTACATGATGGTTGTGTACAGGCACTGCCAACACACATTTCAGTACAATCAACTTGAAAAAGTGCATGTACCATTATATGACCCCTTTAAAGAATTTCTCAACACAAAATTATCACTTCCTATTTTGCCGATAGATTTACACTCTGTAAAAAGTAAAGTTGGGAGAGAGGACTCCGGCACTGACATAGCCTCCGCACGAACCCATAATGGGGAAATCTGCAGGTAGCATGTTGTCCAGGAAGCCCCTTTGCCAGAAAGTGAGAGCTCTGGCATTTGCTGCCCAATAATAATGCTTAAAAATAGGAAGGCCGAGGCCTCCACAATCAGTAGGTTTTTGCAAGTGGGCTTTTGCTATGCAATGTGTTTTATAGTTCCATACAACTCACAGAATAACTGAATCAAGTTGTTTAAAAAAGGTTGCCGGCAAATGAATAGGGAGATTTTAAAAGAGATATAGAAACTTAGGGAGAGTAACCATCGTTATCACATTCACACGGCCAATTAGTGATAAAGGAAGCAGTTTCCAGCTTTCGATGCTTAATTTGAGTTTGTTAATCATGTCTAAAAAATGTCATTTAAACAAATATTTAAGGTTCTTTGGAATTTTCAGGCCAAGATATGTAAAGTGATCCTCCACAATTTTAAATGGTATACTGTTCAAAAAGGTATCATAATAAAATCATAAAGGGCATAAATTCACTTTTACTCCAATTCACAGGGTGACTTTAATGCAAACATTACAGTGAAATATTCCCTTTTTAAGCTGTCTTTAAATATGGCCCTAAAGAAAGAGGTAAAACTCAATTTAAACAGGAATCCAAATTTGTCTTTATTCTCTCATGACCACTGTGGTAAACTAGTAGTTTGTGAGTCTGGGAGAGATATCATGTCCCATGGGATACAGAAGTTCACTACAGAGCCAACCAATTATGTAGCTTAAACTTTGGCTGAATACAAATGCAGCCTGTTCTTTGCAGCCACTGACTGCTGAAGCCCTTCAACATTGTGCAAACTGACAGCCTGTCAGTTTTTGCTGTATCCTTAAACAAAAAGTAGGCTACAGCTACAGATTCCTCCATACAGTAGTTTCCATCCTTCATCTCAATTCTTGAGAGTTTTGTTTGTCTTTTTGTTTGTTTTTCTTTTTTTTTATATTGTGCCTAATGTAATATGTAGTTGCCAAGTATACGTTTGTGATTACTTGCCAAAATCAAACTGACTTCAAACATCTCATTGTGTCCATAATAATATATGTGCGGGTGTATTTTTCAGTGCATGACAGTTGGAGCTCTCTGTGGTGGTCTTAATTGCATCTTGCCGTCATACAGTGGTTATCAGAGGGGCCTATGACAGCGGTGTATTCCACAGGGAGTGCTAATCACCTGACTGATAGAACAGCTCTGCGTGCATCTGTCTTCCCCTTGTTGTAACGTGATGATAAAGCATTAGGCAGCCTTTCATGTCTGCAGCATCTTAATCTGGCTCTCATCTTGCGTGAGCTTGCGTCTCAAATGTTTATTTCTAATGCCTGTGTCATATGTTCAGAGCAAATAGTCCGATTCAAATGTCAATATTTGGGATTTTAAGTGAAAACAATTAGAATTAAACAGAGTGCGAATTACTCCATCATAATTGGGGGGTACTGCTCCTTCACTTCTTCTATGACCATCATGGTCATAGATCTCATAGTTCTCTAATGATGCACAATATATTGGTGTCATATCTTTTTGTATGTATTTATTGGTGATATTGTTTATTTATCAGTTATTGGCCATATCACAACAATAAATTATTATCAGCCTATCAGTAGCGGTCAGAGTGTTAAAGTGATAGTTCTTCCAAAAATGAAAATTCTGTCATTAATTACTCACCCTCATGTCGTTCCAAACCCTTAAGACTTTCGTTCATCTTTAGAACACAAATTAAGATTAAATCTGATAGCTTTCTGTTCCAGACGGTTACGCAACTACCACTTTGATGCTTCAAAAAGTTCATAAAGAGATCGTAAAACTAATACATATGAATTCAGCGGTTTAGTCCAAATTTTCTAAAGAGACTCGATCGCTTTATATGATGAACAGATTAAATTTAGGATTTTATTTACTTATAAACATTCTTCAACTCACATATCAGTTGTGATAAATGGAAGCTCAAGCATATTCACTTGACGTGCGAGAAACAATGAGGTTCATTCTCGTGTTACGCATGCAGCACGTTTGAGCTTCGGTTTATGTTCGCTCGTCAGTGTTTACATGTGAATAAAAGCCTAAGTTCAATCTGTTCATCTGTAGAGACTTTAAGGATGAACCAAACACAAATTAATCTTTCTAATCTCTCATGGGATTCATTCAAATGTGATTCAGCATTTCGGATCTGAATACCACATTCCAAAGTCACAAGACTGGCTCCAAATTGTCTAGAAAACCCCCCAGAGAAGTCTTTTATGGCCCCGCAGGCATCAGAGATAAGCCTAAACAGGAAGAACGTTGTCACTGTTTCATCCTTAAGCAAGACAAAGCTGCTCAGAAATGGTGAAACGAGGCCTGACCACCAAGGGGCCTGACCACCTTTGACCTCCCTCAGCATCACCACTGCTGAGCAGGACAGCGATGTAAGACAGACCACGCTTCCATGGAACGTGAGAGACTTACACAGACTTTACATATCAAACCCATTAAAACTCACGCAGAACAATGCTCCGTGGACTTAATCAAACATCATAATTCTTGTTGTTCCTACAATTCATGTTTGTATTATGCGTAGATCACATATAAATCATGTAATTGTGATATAACTGTGTGTATGGATGAAAGGGTATCGTGCTTCCAATCAAAAGAATCGTATGCCCTTAATTCAAAAGATGGCTTGTTTGAGATCTGTGTAAAATGTTTTGTATGATTATAATAATCTATAATGTTTAAACTGGGGTCTCTTGTTTCTCTGCTAAGTGCTGGAACCCAAGCAGATCCCAGATAACGATAAGTAGGAACGATCCACCTCCTAAAATGATGCCATTGTCTCATTGGTCAGAATTCTCCAAAAGAGGTTGGACTAACGTTTAAGTTAAAGACCCGAACAAAGGAGTTAGTAGTTGAAAAAGAAATTCGGTTCAGAGAGCAGTTCGGGGTTGCCGTTCGGTTTTGAGTTCGGTTCGGTGTTGAATTAAGTTTTGCGCCTCTCTCTAGCAACAGCAAGAGAGTGTTCCTGTTCGTGCTTCTCTCTGAAAACAACAAAGAGCGTGTTCGCACGCTTCTACATCGACCAGACCAAATTAGACCAGCAGACAAATAACCCATCAAGATCGGGGTTGAAACAGCTCATTCAAGCCATCTAACTCGTCTTACTTTCATTTCTTCCTTTATTTTCTTTTTTTCATAAAAGTCTCGGTTCAACGTTAAGTTGCTGCGAAGTTCGTTTAAACGTCTCTCCTGCAACGCGCTTCGAACTGTAAAGACTCTTATTCGCCTGCCAATTACACGTGACCGGCTGTTCAGAAACTTCCATCCAGGCACTTCAAAGACAACCAGCCACACGGACCCGGTCGGGAAACCCCTTTGACGAAGCACCGCAAAAAGGGAACTCCCTAAGCAACGCAAAGACAAGCAAGTAGCAGCTACTCCAGACTCTTAACTGAACTAGTGCTTTAAATGTAAATTGAATAACCTGTCTAAGAAACGAAGGTTTAAATTAATGCTTGGTGGTTCGTTCAGGTCATGTCTTACCAAGTGCATCTCACTCTGAAAACTCACTCTTTCTCTCTCCTCCTCAGCGCCTTGTATGAATGTGTGTGTGTGATTGTGTTTAGACCTTAGTTATGTGTTTAGAATAGTTAATAAAGTCGTCAATATATTTGAAAAGATATTTGCCTTGTGTTGTGCTTGCACATTTAATGTCTTGTACTGTCGATCTAAAGTTACCTTGCTAATACATAGTGTTTTACTATAGATTGGATATTCATATCTGTTGCCAAGGTTATAATTACGGCCCGTTCAAATGAACTCTAAACGAGTCATTTGCTCGGTTCCATAGTGATTCGGTCAAGATTCATTGCAAATCGATGAATCATTCCTTTTGAGCTAAATTGGCCTTCCGGCCCCCCTTAAATACATTTTATGTATATTATTATTGTGTGATTCGTTACACATCATATAAAGCGATCGTGTTTCTTCCGGAAATTTGGACTAAACCGCTTGATTCATATGGATTAGTTTAACGGTCTCTTTATCAACTTTTTGAAGCGTCAAAGTGTCAGTTGTGTTGCTGTCTATAGAGGGACAGATTTCATCAAAAAGATCTTCAAAAAGTCTTACAGGTTTGGAATGACATTAGGGTGAGTAATTAATGACAGAATGGTCATTTTTGGGTGAACTACCAATTTAATATTGGTGCATCTCTAATTAGAATGATTTTCTGTTGGTCTGAGTGTATTTTATTAGCTGAGGTATCTTATTGATATAAGATAGTGGTTTTTTTCTTCGTATAACATGAATGCTTTTGAAAATAAACTGAAAAACAAATCTTTTAAAAAGGTCACATTGACAGATTGCACTTATATGTCATGTTTACCCAGGCAAACTCAATAATGCGCCCAACATCAACAACGCGATGATTACTTAGAGCTCAGACTAAGCATTGACAAAGTGCATTAGTACATTTTTGAAACACTCATTTCATTTCAAAATGAGAAGAGGGTTGAGAAGGAAGTCAAACAGATATGGAATCAAGACCCTGTTCCTCTGGGCACCATTCCAAAAAAGTTATATTGCCGCTCACTGCTTACCAACCATGCACAGTGCCTCTTTTGACTTTAAATGATTGTGGGTTATTCGGTGAACGTGACAAATGGCCTGGACTGAAACTGGGTCCCTGAAACACATAATGGGGGGCTACGGTGGCACAGAGGAATGAACAGAGGTGCCTTTGACTGTTGACCCTGACAGCACAGGGTAATAGAGGTGGAGACGGTCGCGCCGAGGAAAGATAGCCCAGACTACACCTCTGTCGAATGAAATAAAATTAAAGAAAAAAAAAATCACAAAGTGTTGTGCAACATGCTATATTTTGTCTGTACTCTCGGAGTACGGATGACTTCATCGACGCCAGCTGCAAATAGAGGCAAACTAGATGTCAGTCATGGAAAATGAGTATTGATTTACTATTAAAATCAATATTACACACATAAACATGTAATTGAATGTCTAGGGGTGTTGGCTTCATAATCGTCAGCATAAACTGCTACATCAATCAATCGTGATGAAATGCAGGGATGTTTTCGCAAACCAATCAACCTCCTGTGTCGATAAGTCACACAGCTTGTATATTTTCTTGCAGGTTTAAGAAACATCAGTGGACGTTATAGATAATCTGATATTTTTCGTGAATTTCCTACTTAGGAAAGACAAAGGGTCAGCCCAGTTCACGTGGCAAACTGAGTCAATTTAAAAGCAGATCACTAGAGGGGACCAAACAATGGCAAGCAATCTCAAATCGTCATTCTCTGGGTTGAGGGAGTTATCGCGCACAGAAATTATGACCAGTAATAACATTCACAGACAGACAGAGCCCAACACACACACACACACACATCACTGTGTTAGCTTTCGATTACGCTGCTTACTAATGGTGTTTGTTTGGAGGTGATTGATATTTTACCGCCAGCTTTGACTTAATCGGAAAGAGTAGAGCTCCAGGTAATGTGGTGTATACTGATAATGATTCATACACTAGAGCTGTCAATCAGGAAGTAACTTAAATAAAGAGGTCTGTTTGAGTGTTTTCATGGCCTGTTTTTGCTTTGCCCTTCAAGTCATACAGCAGGTTCATTTCTGTTTAATGCAATGCATATACTCATATTCTGCTTTTATTTTCTGTTTGGGGTTGACCAAACTCAGAAATTATCCCCCTTTCGGTTTCCGGGTTGTCATTTTAATTGAACTGGCAATGTATCACAGAAGTTGAATCGGAATTCGAATAGAAATGGGAACTGAATTATAAGTCAACAGGTAATGGTATTCGTTTCTAATTCAATCTGATCATTTTAATTACCTTCTTAAATTTGAATTACAATTTTGCATCCTGTTCGCTATCCTTCAGTTGAAATTAAACTCCAGTTCCAGCACTGAACTGCAATTTAGTAAACATTTTCTTTTTAGTTCTGAATGGTGCACCACCCTATTTTCGATGAGAGGAAGCCAGTCCATGAGCACTTTGCTTCAAATTCTCACCAGGATGTTTTTTTATATCTGAGTATAAAAGCCAAGAATCCATAATGGACTCATCAGCTG